>NC_057799.1:411585911-411595421 GCF_018294505.1 Triticum aestivum | reverse complement strand
GGCCGAGAGGAGAGCGGGGCGAGTGGGAGAGAGGCCCGAGGAGGCGGGGGGAGCTGGCGCCCTTATCCTCCCCGTCGCCGGCGAGGGGGTGCGGCGGGGACGGCCCCTGTTCCGACCCCGGTCGGGGGAACAGGGAAGGGGGCGAGGGGGAGTGGGAGATGGGCTAGGCCGGCTGGGCCGGGGGTCGGCCCAGTTGGGCCAGCGGTCCAGTGGGGGGGAGGGCCTTCTCCTTTTTTTTCTTTTTCCCTGTCTGTTCTGTTTTCTGTTTTCTTTTTATTTGTTTATTTTCTTTTCTGTTTTATTTCATTTAAAAGTATTTAGGCATTTTACAAAAATGTGTTTTCTCCACAATAATTATCAGTGCAATTTCTGGCAGGGCCCGAACATTTTTGTTTGAATTTTTGAAAACTTTTATTTTCCACTTTTAAATTTAATTGAAGTTTGAATTAGGAGTTTGAAAAGAAATTTGATGCAATTGTGATCAAGCCCTGTTTAGCAACATGATTAGCTTAATCACAGGGACTTACTGTAGCATGATTCTCGGGGTGTTACAAATCTCCTCCACTACAAGAAATCTCGTCCCGAGATTTAGGAGGTAGAAGGAAACAGTGCGGGGTATTCTTCGCGCAGACGATCCTCTCGTTCCCAAGTCGCCTCATCTTCAGAATGGTGCGACCACTGGACTTTGAGAAACTTGATCGCCTTCTGACGTGTGCGGCGTTCAGCTTGGTCGAGAATGCGGACCGGATGTTCCTTATAGGAGAGGTCTTGCTGCAATTCGAGCACTTCATGATCCACGGCTCGGATTGGATCCTTGAAGCAACGGCGGAGCTGTGACACATGGAACACATCGTGAACCTGAGAAAGGTTCGGCGGTAGCTCCAGTTGGTATGCCACTTTTCCACGCCTTTCGAGAATAGTGAATGGGCCAATATAGCGAGGAGCTAGTTTGCCCTTGATCCTGAAGCGGTGAGCACCCTTCATAGGTGTGACTCGAAGATAAGCCTTTTCGCCAGGTTGATAGACCATGTCTTTATGATGACGGTCATACTGACTCTTCTGACGTGACTGAGCAGTCTTGAGATTCTCACGAATAATGCGGACTTGTTCTTCGGCATCTTGGATAATATCCGGGCCGAAGAGTGGACGTTCCCCAGTTTCTGACCAGTTCAGAGGGGTTCGACACTTTCGTCCATATAACACTTCGAAGGGGGCCATCTTCAGACTAGCTTGATAGCTATTATTATAAGAGAACTCAGCATACGGGAGAGATTCCTCCCATTTCTTGCCGAAGGAAATAACGCAAGCTCGTAGCATGTCTTCGAGAACTTGGTTGACGCGTTCAACTTGTCCTTGCGATTGAGGATGAAACGCAGTACTGAATGACAGATGAGTTCCCATAGCTTCTTGGAAACTGGCCCAGAATCTTGAAGTGAATAAGCTGCCACGGTCTGAGCTGATAACCAATGGAATACCGTGGAGTGAAACAATCCTGGTCATATAGAGCGTTGCCAACTGGCTAGCAGTGATCGTTTCTTTGACCGCCAGAAAATGTGCAACTTTGGAAAGTCGGTCAATGACGACAAGAATAGCATCATTACCTTTCTGTGATTTGGGAAATCCAGTGACGAAGTCCATCTCAACATGGTCCCATTTCCATTCAGGAATAGAGATAGGTTGCAGAGTTCCAGCAGGCCTCTGATGTTCTGCTTTGATACGACGGCAAACGTCACACTCAGCAACATAACGAGCAATGGCTTGCTTCATATTAGACCACCAGAATCTCTGACGGATGTCTTGGTACATCTTTGTACTACCAGGATGGATACACAGAGGTGTATCATGAGCTTCTTTCATAACTTCCTGTGTCATATCCAGGTTTTTCTCTGCACATGGCACCACTAGGCGGCCCTTGAAGTATAGGGTGCCATCTTCAGCAATGGTGAAGAATGAGGGCTTTCCTCCTGCGAGGTAGCGCTTAATCTTGTGGTCTTCAGAGTCATACTTCTGTAGCCTTTTGATGCTATCCACGAGATGTGGTTTAGCAACTAGGGTATTGAGGGAACCCTGGGTAACAACATGGAGGTTCACCTTGCCAAACTCCTTAGGAGGGGGAGTGAGTGCACCCGGAGGAACAATATGGAGGTTCAGCTTCCTGAATTCTTCAACAAGCGAGGGCTGAACTTTATGAACCTGGAGGTGGTTGCAGTAAGACTTGCGGCTCAAGGCATCAGCCATTACATTAGCCTTGCCTGGCGTATAGGAAATACCCAAGTCAAAGTCTGCAACAAGTTCCATCCATCTCTGTTGACGGAGGTTCAGATCTGGCTGAGTAAACAGATACTTCAGACTTTGGTGGTCAGTGAAGATCTCGCAACGATTACCGAGAAGGTAATGTCGCCACTGCTTCAGCGCATGAATGACAGCAGCAAGTTCGAGGTCGTGAACTGGGTAGTTCTCTTCATGAGGGCGCAATTGCCGAGAGGCATAAGCAATCACTTTGTGGTCTTGCATTAGGACACAGCCTAATCCTTGACGGGAAGCGTCGCAGTAAATGACAAAGTCCTTCTTAGTATCAGGTGGAGCTAGAACTGGAGCAGAAGTCAACTTGTCTTTGAGTGCTTGGAAACTTTTCTGACATTTGTCTGTCCATTGGAACTTGACACCCTTATGCAACAGGTTAGTCAGAGGCCTGGCGATCTTAGAGAAGTTCTCGACGAATCGACGGCAATAGCTGGCGAGACCGAGAAAACTTCTGACTTGCTTAACGTTCTTGGGAGGAGTCCAATCAAGAATAGCCTGAACTCGCTCGGGGTTGACGGCAATACCATCCTTAGAGATGACATGCCCAAGATAGGTTACTTCCGGTAGCCAGAATTCACATTTGGAGAACTTGGCATATAGTTGATGTTCTCGTAGCTTCTCCAGCACAAGTCGAAGATGTACGGCATGTTCTTCTTTGTTCTTGGAAAATACCAGGATATCATCCAGATAAACCACGACGAACTTGTCGAGGTAATCCATGAATATATAGTTCATCAGACGAGAGAAGGTGGCTGGAGCATTGGTTAAACCGAAAGACATGACGGTGTACTCGTATGAACCATAGCGAGTCACGAAGGCGGTCTTTGGGATATCCTCTTCGCGAACACGGATCTGATGGTAGCCCAACCTCAAGTCGAGCTTAGAGAACACTGACGAACCCGCTAGTTGATCATATAGATCATTGATCCGAGGAAGAGGGTATTTATTCTGAATGGTGGCTTGGTTTATAGGACGGTAGTCTTGAACTAACCGGTTTGTCCCATCCTTCTTCTTGACAAAGAGAGAAGGTGCTCCCCAAGGAGAGCAACTTGGGCGAATGAACCCTTTGCGAAGAGATTTGTCGATTTCCTCCTTAAGCTCAAGGAGTTCATGCGGCGGCATTTTGTAGGGTCGCTTGGCTATAGGAGTGGTGCCTGGTTTCAAGTCGATGATGAATTCGACAGCTCTAGCAGGGGGAATCCCTGGAAGTTCTTCAGGAAACACGTCGAGGAATTCACGCACGACGGGAATGTTTTCAATGCCCTCGAGTGGTGCAGCGTTCAATGCATTCAATGCATAGAGCCTTGCCTCGGCATTTTGCACCAGATGAGCTTGGTAAGCAACTATTTCATCTGAAGGGTGTAGCAGATGGACGGTTTTAGTGGCGCAAACTATAGAAGCAGTATGCGCTTTCAACCAATCCATACCCAAAATGAGGTCGATGTTAGACGACTTCAGGATAATGGGAGAGGCATAGAATTCCAGCCCTTCGATTTCCACGGGGACATCGATGCCAACCAAGGAGGTTTGACACTGTCCCACGGGGGTTTTGACCAATATAGAGGTGTTCATCTCCTCACATTTAACGTCGTGCTTGTATGCAAAATCTTCTGACATGAATGAATGCGATGCACCTGTATCAAATAAAACGGATGCTGGTACTGAATTTACGAGGAGTGTACCCATCACAGTAGCAGGCTGGTCTTGAGCTTCGTTGAGATCAACGTGGTTGGCATGAGCACGACCATAAGACTTAGCATTGTTGTTGCGAGGCTGATTGTTACCACGGCCAGTTGTTGGAAGGGCCAGTTGATTCTGGTTCTGGTTGCATTCTTTAGCACGGTGCCCTGGTTGACCACACCTGAAGCACAAGCCATTATTCGGAGTGGGAACAGGAGCTTGGGATGGTGGAGCTGGAAGTCTTGACTGCCTAGATGGTGGTGGAGGCAGACGAGGTGCAGCATATGTCTGCCTTGGGGCAGATGCATTTGGACGGTACATGCTGTTCGGGATCCATATCTTACGCTTCTGTGAGGGCGGGCCCGAAGATGAGCCCGTGTCACGGTTGCGCCTGTGAGAGCTCTGGTATTCCTGCAGACCAGTTTCGACATTGATGGCCTTGTTCACCAAGGTGGAGAAATCAGCAAAGTCATGCACTAGAAGTGCGAGCTTGATGTCAGCTTGAAGGCCATCACGGAACTTCTCCTGTCTGCGTGCATCAGTTGCAATGTCTTCTTCAGCATAGCGGGACAAGTCCAGAAACTCCCGCTGATAAGCTTCGACAGTTTTGTTGCCTTGGGTGAGGTTGCGGAACTCACGCTTCTTCCGGTCCATGACTCCTTGAGGAATGAAGCGGGCATGGAAAGCAGCTTGGAAGTCTGGCCAGGTGATGATTGTTCCAGCTGGCAGAGTACGCCTGTGGCTGTCCCACCATTGAGCTGCGGGTCCCTTCAAGAAGAAGGAAGCAAAGGTGACATAGCTGGCAGGGGCTACATCAGCAGACTCCATCTCATAGGTGATGTCACGGAGCTAGTCATCAGCATCTAGAGGCTGAGTTGAGCTGCGGTAGATGGTTGGGTTGAGGCGTATGAAATCTTGAAGAGTCACTTGAGCTGGCTGCTGGTTCATATTGGGGCGAGGGAACTGAGCCATCATATTTTCCATGAATTGGCGGTTCAGTTCAAACTGTTGGATCATACCAGCCATGTACTCAGGTGGTGGTGGGGCATCGCCACCACGACCATGACCACCTGGTCTAACCATCCTGCTAATATATAACAGGGGTAGATCAGCATTGAGAATATGTGCTAAGACAAGAATCATTCATGATGAAACATGCATAACGAAAGGAGCACGATAGCTACTACATAGTAGTCGGCATAGCTTACAAAAGGGGTCATGCACAGAGTTCAGTACACAGAGTTCAGTACATAGACTAATACATCATAGGCGGCACACAGGCTCGCGGCGACTGCAACTAATACTACTAGCAAGACTAAATCAGTCCCAAGAGGTACTGTGGAGGTAATCGTAGCCCGACAGCTGGTAGTGAGGCAACGGATAGCCCTCCACGTCAGTAGACTGGGGGCCGCGGATACTCAGGTGTAGAACCCGACGCTCAGGTGGCAGAAGAGGGCCAAGTGCGGGAGAGTAGCCTCCCACCTCTGGCCAACCGACACCGTGGGGCATCACGGTCCTGGCTGGGTAGATCGCAGTACGCGGTACCTGTCCAGATCAGACAAAGGGGTGCAGCAGCGTCAGAGCTCGGTAAAGGTGCTGACGGGTGGTGTACATCTCGTGGCGAAGAGCTCGGTTAGCTCGATCCAGCCCATCAGCATGCAGAACAAGGTGCTGATGGTAGAAGGGCTCTCGGGTGACAGTGGAGTAGGCAGCAGTATAGTATCCCTCCGCACCAACATCAGATGCGATAGCAATGTGCCTGAAAGGGGAGGTGTCCAACTCCTGATACTCTCCACGAAGACGTGTCAGAGCAGCATAGGCAGCATCGTGGACAGCCATATCGATGGTCACACCAACACCATGTGTGGTGTGCAGCACAGTAGTGGAGTCGTACTCCCGAGAGTAGAGGTGGACGATGGCACGGTACTGCTCCTGGTTAAAGTCCTGGTACTCCTCGTAGACGGTGTACTCAGGGTGCCAGCGATAACCCAGATAGGTCATCATCTCAGCTAGCACCGCAGGTGATCCCGAGGCACCAATGGCCGTCGTGTGACGAACGACCTGCCTCGTGGGTTCCATCTGAAAGCAAAGACGTTTCAAAGGAGTCAAATGACAGTGTGTGAACTGTTCAATATACTATTCTAGGAAACAACTATGGCTTATCCAACTTTGGGGTGAATGTGGTCACGGGATCCTAGTGTTAGAGTTAGTAAATTCGTTTAACCCGAGTAGAAGAGAGTTCAGAGTCCCAGAGTAAAGGTCGAGGAGTAAAAGATCCTAGTACCACCCAATGGCGACGTGGGCCCGTAAGACACACAGCCATGTTAGTAAAAGTTTTGTAATGTCTAGACTCGACTTCGGCCAAGGAGTGTGGAAAGGGGGATTCCTACAGGCAGTCGGCTCTGATACCAACTTGTGACGCCCCCAATTTGACCGTACACTAATCATGCACGCAAATGTGTATGACCAAGATCAGGGACTCACGGGAAGATATCACAACACAACTCTAAAACATAAATAAGTCATACAAGCATCATAATACAAGCCAGGGGCCTCGAGGGCTCGAATACAAGTGCTCGATCACAGACGAGTCAGCGGAAGCAACAATATCTGAGTACAGACATAAGTTAAACAAGTTTGCCTTAAGAAGGCTAGCACAAACTGGGATACAGATCGAACGAGGCGCAGGCCTCCTGCCTGGGATCCTCCTAACTACTCCTGGTCGTCGTCAGCGGCCTGCACGTAGTAGTAGGCACCTCCAGTGTCGTAGGTGACGTCGTCGACGGTGGCGTCTGGCTCCTGGACTCCAGCATCTGGTTGTGACAACCAGATAGAAAAGAAAAGGAGGAAAAGAGGGAGAGAAGCAACCGTGAGTACTCATCCAAAGTACTCGCAAGCAAGGAGCTATACTACATATGCATGGGTATATGTGTAAAGGGGCATATCAGTGGACTGAACTGCAGAATGCCAGAATAAAAGGGGGATAGCTAGTCCTGTCGAAGACTACGCTTCTGGCCATCTCCATCTTGTAGCATGTAGAAGAGAGTAGATTGAAGTCCTCCAAGTAGCATCGCATAGCATAATCCTGCCCGGCGATCCCCTCCTCGTCGCCCTGTTAGAGAGCGATCACCGGGTTGTATCTGGCACTTGGAAGGGTGTATTTTATTCAGTATCCAGTTCTAGTTGTCATAAGGTCAAGGTACAACTCCGGGTCGTCCTTTTACCGAGGGACACGGCTATTCGAATAGATAAACTTCCCTGCAGGGGTGCACCACATAACCCAACACGCTCGATCCCATTTGGCCGGACACACTTTTCTGGGTCATGCCCGGCCTCGTAAGATCAACGCGTCGCAGCCCCACCTAAGCACAACAGAGCGGTCAGCACGCCGGTCTAACCCTATGCGCGTAGGGGTCTGGGCCCATCGCCCTATGCACACCTGCACGTTGCGTACGCGGCCGGAAGCAGACCTAGCCTAGTGGCGTTCCAGTCCAATCCGGCGCGCGCCACTCAGTCGCTGACGTCAAGAAAGCTTCGGCTGATACCACAACGCCGGGATACCCATAACTACTCCCGCGTAGATGGCTAGTGCGTATAGACCAAATGGCCAGACTCAGATCAAATACCAAGATCTCGTTAAGCGTGTTAAGTATCCGCGAACGCCGACCAGGGCCAGGCCCACCTCTCACCTAGGCGGTCTCAACCTGCCCTGTCGCTCCGCCACAAAGATCCACTTGCGGGTACTCCTACGAGCCGACCCGACTTTAGTCATCTCATGTGTCATGTATGTAGTATATAAGTATATACCCGTGATCACCGCCCAGGTGATCACGACCCGATAGTATAGCACAGCAGACGGACAAGAATGTAGGGCCACTGATGGAAATCTAGCATCCTATACTAAGCATGTAGGATTGCAGGTAAAGGTAACAACAGTGGTAGCAAGGATAGGCTATGCATCAGGATAGGATATCGGAAAACAGTAACATGCTACACTACTCTAATGCAAGCAGTATAGAGAAGAATAGGCGATATCTGGTGATCAAGGGGGGGCTTGCCTGGTTGCTCTGGCAAGTAGGAGGGGTCGTCGACTCCGTAGTCGAACTGGGCAGCAGCAGTGTCGGTCTCGTAGTCTACCGGAGAGAAGAGGGGGAAGAAACAGTAAATACAATGCAAACATAAGCATGACGATGCGTGACATGACAATGAACGGTGCTAGGTGTGCCCTAACGTGACAGTAGGTGGTACCGGCGAAGGGGGGAACATCCGGGAGGTATTCCCAATGTTTCGCGTTTTCGGACAAACGGACCGGAGGGGGAAAGTTGCTAGTTCGATAGGTTAGGGAGGTGTGGTGGACGAACGGACTGCGTATTCGGATTCGTCTCGTCGTTCTGAGCAACTTTCATATAGAAAACATTTTCATCCGAGTTACGGTTTAAAAGATATGAATTTTCAAAGATTATTTGAATTTCTGGAATTATTTAATTAACAGAAAAGGGATATGACGTCAGCATGACGTATGAGTGACGTCAGCGGTCAACAGTCCGGTTGACTGGTCAAAACTGACACGGGGGACCCACCTGTCATAGACAATGGGTTAACAGAAGATTAAACTAATTAATTTTTAGTTAATTAACTACTGGACCCACCTGTCAGTGAGTGATTAGATTAATTAATTATTTTTATTTATAAAACATTTTCCTTTTCTTTTTTTTCTTTTTTTAGTTTTGCGGCGGGGCCCGCATGTAAGTTGCTGGGCCTGCCCAGTCAGCACGTTGACTGGGTGGACCCAGTTAACGGGGACCCACGGGCCCACTGGCAGTGGCACTGGGGCGGCCCAGGCCAGCCACGTCGGCGGCCGGCGCCGGAGCAACTCCGGCGACCAAAACAGCGGCGGCCCCTCGCCGGAGTTGGCCGGAATCGCGCTACGGGGCTCGGGGAGGAGCGGGGCTAGGCCCATTCGAAAGGGCTCGCAGCGCCGCATCCAGGGGTGGCCGGGGCTTCGCTGGACTTGGCCGGAATCGGCGCCGGCGAGCGGCGGAGGCGGCGGCGCGCACGGGTGCCCGACGGAAACGAGGCTACGGCGGGCTATCGAGCAAGCGGAGGGGCTGGGGGGCATCTACGCGAGGTGGGGAGTGCAACGGGCTTGAGCCCGTGACCATAAGGTCACCGGAGACCCGCCGGCGGCGAGCTCCGCGGCGCGGCGTTCGGGCGCGCACGGGGACGAAGCTAGGGGGCGCGCGAGAGAGAAAGGACAGGGGAGGAGGGGGAAGAGGCTCACCGCGCAGCACACGGAGGCCGGTGAGAGCTTAGGAACAGCAGGTCGGCGCCGGGGAAGGAGGGGGTCGCCGGTGTCCGAAGTTGAAGACGAGCTCGGGGAGGCCGTTGCAGTGGCTCCGAGCTTCAACGGAGAGGCGGAGGTGGTGTAGTCGAGGGCGGCGACGGCGTATGACACGGCGAGGTGGCGATTGGGGCACGGTGGCCGTGTGAACGACGGGAACGGCGGCGAGCGCGTCGGGCGTGGGG
>NC_057799.1:411525552-411585379 GCF_018294505.1 Triticum aestivum | reverse complement strand
GGGCCTTCTCCTTTTTTTTCCCTGTCTGTTCTGTTTTCTGTTTTCTTTTTATTTGTTTATTTTCTTTTCTGATTTATTTCATTTAAAAGTATTTAGGCATTTTATAAAAATGTGTTTTCTCCACAATAATTATCAGTGCAATTTCTGGCAGGGCCCGAACATTTTTGTTTGAATTTTTGAAAACTTTTATTTTCCACTTTTAAATTTAATTGAAGTTTGAATTAGGAGTTTGAAAAGAAATTTGATGCAATTGTGATCAAGCCCTGTTTAGCAACATGATTAGCTTAATCACAGGGAGTTACTGTAGCATGACTCTCGGGGTGTTACAGCTTGCAGGGTTGTCCGTATTGTGCTTCCGCCAATGCCCATGGTATCTTGAGTGCATAATGATGTATGCACGGTACAAATTTTGTAGGTGTACAAAGTGGGCGGCGGAAACCGGGTTGCTATTTCCGTTCTGGGAGTAGTTGATCCTCCGGTGGAGATTGCTTCTTACCCCCAGTGTTTTGTTGGTGAACATTTATGTCATCCCTGTCGCCTGGCGGCCTCCTTCCCTTGTGTTCGGTGTTGAGCTTGCCGGCTTGCTTAAGGACCCAGCAGTTTCTGTTAGTATGATTGGCTATTTTATCGGGGTGGCCATGAATCTGGCAAGGTCGGTCCAATATCCTGTCCAGGTTAGATGGTTCATCGCGATTCGCCTTGAATGGCTTCTTCCGCTAACCGGGTTTGGGATTGCTGAAGCCGGCGTTGACCGCTGTGTCGCGTGATCTTTCATTATCATTGCGACTGTTGTATTTGCTTCGTCGTGGCTTGCCGTTGCCGTCTCGGATTTCAGAAGTGCCCGGGTCGCTGGCGCTGTTGCTTCTGCGAGCGAGCCAGCTATCTTCTCCCGCGCAAAAGCGGGTCATCAGAGCAGCGAGGGCTGTCATGGATTTAGGTCCTTCTTGGCCGAGGTGGCGTGTCAGCCATTCGTCCCGGACGCTGTGTCTGAAGGCCGCAAGGGCTTCCGCATCCGGACGGTCGACGATTTCGTTCTTTTTGACTAAGAACCGAGTCCAGAGCTCCCTGGATGACTCTCTGGGCTGCTGGCAATGTGGCTTAGGTCATCAGCATCTAGTGGCCGGACATATGTTCCTTGGAAGTTGCCAAGGAAGGCTTCTTCCAAGTCCTCCCAACTGCCTATGGAATTTTCCGGCAGGCTGTTTAACCAGTGTCGAGCTGACCCTTTTAGCTTTAGTGGGAGGTATTTAATGGCGTGGAGGTCGTCTCCACGGGCCATATGGATGTGGAGAATAAAATCTTCTATCCATACCGAGGGATCGGTTGTTCCGTCGTATGGTTCAATATTGTCGGGTTTGAATCCCTCGGGGAATTCATGATCCATTACTTCATCAGTGAAGCAAAGAGGGTGTGCGGCGCCTCTATGTTGGGCCACAATGCGATGTGACTCCGAAGGAGTCCATTTGTGGTTTTCGGCTCGGGCGTGGCTAGGTTTGTCACGTCCGAATAGGTAGCCGTCGCCATGTGTCGGGACATGCCCTCGCGATCCGTAGATCGATCTTGCGTGTCCTGCTCTACTGTCCAAGTCCTGTCGAAGGTCGTCTGTACAACCACGAGCTGTGTTATTCTTGCCTTTACGGCGAGGTAGGGTGGTCTGGAGTTCGGCTTGAGTTGCCTCTTTATCCGGACCGGGTTGTCGTCGACCTGCCGCGTGGTGTGATAATGGTATGGGCTCCAACGCCTCGTTATCAAACTGAGGTAGCGATCTATGCTTCGGGTAGCTTTTGGCTGGGCCACTAAGGCCGTATTCTTCAGCGGCCAGGACTTTGGTCCATCTATCATTGAGCAGGTCTTGGTCAGCTTGAAGCTGCTACTGCTTCTTTTTCAGGCTCCTTGCGGTAGCTATTAGCCTGCGCTTGAAATGCTCATGCTCGAGGGGTCCTTTGGGTACGATGAAGTCTTCGTCGCCAAGGCTTACCTCGTCTTCGGAGAGCGGAAGGTAGCTGTCGTCCTCCGAATTGTCGCTGGGCAGGGCCTGTTTGTCGGGGCTGGCTCGCCTGTTTTCTTGTTCCTCCTGTTCGGATTTTGCTCCGACAGCGTCTTCATTGTGTTCGGCGTAGTCCGGGGTATTGTTTCCTCTGGTGCCGGTGTTGCTGTCTTTTGGTGTATCGACCATGTACACATCGTATGAAGAGGTGGCCGTCCAACTTCTTGTGAATGGCTGGTCTTGGCCTTGCTCCTTGTCGGCATCGCCGTCCAAGCTGTCGATGTCTTCGGAGCCCCAGTTAAGCACATCGGTTGAGTTTTCGACAGTAGCTATGAAGTGGGTGGAGGGTGGGAAGCAAAATTCTCCATCAGCCCCTAGTTTGAACCGGACATAGTTCGGCTGTGAGTCCCCTGCCAAGGACAAGTTTTTTTAATGAATTTAGCATATCGCCCAAGGGCGAGTGTTGAAAGATGTCTGCGGCGCTGAACTTGAAGATCGATAACCGATCCAACTCGGTGTCCGCAGGCGTACGTGGTTCGGAATTTATAGCCGAAAACGAGTCCGGAATTCCGTTGACGCAGACATTGCAAGGTGTTGAGTCCATGGCGGCTCCAATGCCACGGATTCTGTGGCCTCGGACGGTACGATCTGCTCCGAATCTAAGGCTGTGGCAGTTACAGGAACCATCTCCTAGATGCGGTCCGATGACAGATTTAAGTCATGTTCATCGGAGCGAGGGGGAGCGATCGCTGCGGTCCCAAATCCGTTGAAGATCAAGTTTCCACGGATATCTGCGACGTAGTTCAAGCTTCCAAATCTGACCTGGTGGACAGGGGCGTAGCTATCGATCTGCTCTAGATGGCCAAGCGAGTTGGCCCGCAGTACGAAGCCGCCGAATATGAAGATCTGTCCGGGGAGGAAGGTTTCTCCTTGGACAGCATCCCTATCGACGATTGAAGAGGCCATCGAACCTTTTGTCGACGGCATAGTGGAACTCTCAATGAAAGCACCAATGTCGGTGTCAAAACCGGCGGATCTCGGGTAGGGGGTCCCGAACTGTGCGTCTAGGATCGATGGTAACAGGAGACGGGGGACACGATATGTACCCAGGTTCGGGCCCTCTCTATGGAGGTAATACCCTACTTCCTGCTTGATTGATCTTGATGAATATGAGTATTACAAGAGTTGATCTACCACGAGATCGTAATGGCTAAACCCTAGAAGTCTATCCTATATGACTATGGTAATGTGTATCCTTTCCAAACTAACCCCTCCGGTTTATATAGACACCGAGGGGATCTAGGGTTTACATGGAGTCGGTTACATAAGAAGGAATCTTCATAAGATCGCCAAGCTTGCCTTCCACGCCAAGTAGAGTCCAATCCGGACACGGGTACAGTCTTCGGCCTTCATGTCTTCACATCCCATCAGTCCGACCCAATGGATAACAGGCCGGACGCCTCAGGACCCCTTAGTCTAGGACTCCCTAAGTGGACGACACCAAGACCTCCACGAGGAGTGGCCTCCTCAGGCTAGCTCTTGAAGATCAGAAATTCCTATGCAAGCTTCACCTCGCGAGGTTTGGATGACGTGAGCCATGACGACCAAGGCTAGGCGGGCGCCAGCGGATGCAGTGCACCAGTTTCCTCTTTGGTGCTAAAGAGGCAAGCGCAGGCGCGAAGTCCCGAGGAATCAGCCAAAGGTTTCCATTCCGGTGCAACAAGACCAAGACGGCCAGGACAACAGGACGGAGGTTATCGCCGAGTCCACCACAGCGTCACGACTAGAGGCTTTTGCAGGCGTAGACAACTTTTGTCAGGGTAACATGTACTAGTTGTCTCCCTTCAAATTTGGCCGTTGTGGGATCCCTTCCCGCCTTCATTTTTGAAGAGGACCAAGGACGCTATTAATAGGGCCTAGCCACCACCATACAGGATGGATGGATCATTCGGATCATCCTCACACTCACCAGCTCAACGGAGCACAAGAACACGCCTCCTCCTGAGGTTGTTCTCCACTGTACTAGTTCATCCTCAGCCCCTCGAGGCCAATCCACCAAAAAGCAGGAGTAGGGTTTTACACCGCAAGGTGGCCCGAACCTGGGTAAACTACCGTCTCCCCTTTCCTTCGAGTTCATCGAGCTAGGCTGTGAGATTGGCGAGTAGGCAGACTGGGGAGGTTGAGTTCTTCGCACACACCCCAGAGTTCGAACCTCTCAAGGGTCTGCGGAACCCGAAATCCGACAGGGTTTTCATCATATTGCTTGAGTTTATCCCTCTACATCATGTCATCTTACTTAAGGCGTTACTCCGTTCTTTATGAACTTAATACTCTAGATGCATGCTGGATAGTGGTCGATGTGTGGAGTGATATAGTAGTAGATGCAGGCAGGAGTCGGTCTACTTGACACGGACGTGATGCCTATATGTATAATCATTACCTCTGATATCATCATAACATTGCACATTTCTATCAATTGCTCGACAATAATTTGTTCCCCCACTATATTATTTGCCTTCAAGAGAGAAGCCTCTAGTGAAACCTATGGCCCCCGGGTCTATTTTCCTTCAAATATTTTCAGATCTATATACCAAAAATACCTTGCTACAATTTATTTAATTTTACATTTTAGTAATCTTTTATATCTATCTCGATCAGATCTCACCTTTGCAAGTGACCATGAAGGGATTGACAGCCCCTTTTTCGCGTTGGGTGCAAGTGTTTGATTGTTTGTGTAGGTGCATATATTGGGGACTTGCGTGTTTCCCCTACTGGTTTGGTACCTTGGTTCTCAACTAAGGGAAATACTTATCTCTACTTTGCTGCATCACCTGTTCCTCTTCAAGGGAAAACCAACGCAAGCTCAAGAAGTAGCAGGAAGGATTTCTGGCGCCATTGCCGGGGAGATCTACATCAGGCCTACCAAGTACCCATCATAAACTCTCATCTCTTGCATTGCATTATTTTCCATTCGCCTCTCGTTTTCCTCTCCCCCACTTCTAAAGCATTTTCAGAAAAATACAAAAAGATTTGCCTTTTTATTCGCCCTTCTTTCGTTCGTCTTTTCATTTTCTTTTTGTTTGCTCATGTGTTCGATTGCTTGCTTTGTCACGATGTCTCAAGAGAATACCAAGTTGTGTGAATTTTCCAATACTAGTAATAATGATTTTATGGGTACTCCGATTGCTCCCGCCACTAGTGCGGAATCTTATGAAATTAATGCCGCTTTGCTAAATCTTGTTACGAAAGATCAATTTTCTGGCCTTCCTAGTGAAGATGCCGCATCCCATCTAAATAATTTCGTTGAGTTGTGTGAGATGCAAAAGAAGAAACGTGTGGATAATGCTATTGTTAAATTGAAGCTATTTCCGTTCTCACTACGAGATCGTGCTAAAACTTGGTTTTCATCTTTGCCTAAAAATAGTATTGATTCATGGAATAAGTGTAAAGATGCTTTTATTTCCAAGTATTTTCCTCCCGCTAAGATCATCTCCCTTAGGAACAAAATTATGAATTTTAAGCAACTTTATCATGAACATGTTGCACAATCTTAGGAGAGGATGAAATTGATGATACGAAATTGCCCTACTCATGGTTTAAATTTGTGGATGATCATACAATTTTTTTATGCTGGATTGAATTTTTCTTCAAGAAATCTTTTAGATTTGGCCGCAGGAGGTACTTTTATGGAAATTACTTTAGGAGAAGCTACTAAACTCCTAGAAAATATTATGGTTAATTATTCTCAATGGCATACCGAAAGATCTTCTACTAGTAAAAAAGTGCATGCAATTGAAGATATTAATGTTTTAAGTGGAAAGATGGATGAACTTATGAAATTGTTTGCTAGTAAGAGTGCTCACATTGATCCCAATGATATGCCTTTGTCTACTTTGATTGAGAATAATAATGAATCTATGGATGTGAATTTTGTTGGTAGGAACAATTTTGGTAATAACGCGTATAGAGGTAATTTCAACCCTAGGCCGTTTCCTAGTAATTCCTCTAATAATTATGGTAATTCCTACAACAATTCTTATGGAAATTATTATAAGTTTACCTCTGATCTTGAGAACAATATTAAAGAATTTATTAGTTCTCAAAAGAATTTCAATGCTTTGGTTGAAGAAAAATTGCTTAAGATTGATGATTTGGCTAGGAACATGGATACAATTTCTATTGAGATTGATTCTTTGAAAATTAGATCTACTCCACCCAAGCATGATATTAATGAATCTCTGTAAGCTATGAGAATTTCCATTGATGATTGTAAAGAAAGAACCGCTAAGATGCGTGCTAAGCGAGATTGGTTTATAAAAGCGTGTTCTCTAGTTTTTGTGAAAATAATGATGAAGATTTTAAAGTGATTGATGTGAAACCTATTGAAATCTTTTTTTCTAATATAAATCTTGATAAAGATGGGACTGGAGATGAGTCAACTTTAGTTAAAAGGCGTCCCAATGATTTGGAGTTTATAGATCTTGGTGCAAAAATTGATAAAAGTGGGATTGGAGAGTGATGGTGTCATGAACTAGGGGGTACTCACCACGTCATCTCCCGACCAGCTGGATCGGGCTGAGGACCCTGTGGCGGTTCATTCATGGGCCACTTCGGGTAGCCCGTGCCGCATACAAGGAGGTTTCCACAAGACTTGGCGCACAAGACGAGGACTCTCCAAAACCCTAGGCCTCTGGTGCATATATAAACTGAGGCCATGCTAGTCAATAGATCATTACATGACATATTATATTCATTAGATCAGTCTCGTGGTAGACACATGTACCCTGTACTACACCCATATCAATATAATCAAAAGCAGGATGTAGGGTTTTACCTCCATCAAGAGGGCCCGAACCTGGGTAAAATCCTGTGTCCATGTTACCATCGCTCCAAGACGCCTAGCTTAGGACCCCTACTACGAGATACGCAGGATATAGAACCGACATTGGTGCTTTCATTGAGAGCCTACAGGGCGATCGTCACGGATCGATGGGATAATCAGGTGATATTTTTTCAGTTAGATCTGTTCTATACAAATTAATTTCTTTAGGAATTGTTGTTCTCGAATACCTGTTTTTCGTAGGTTTCTCCAATGTCGAATCCGATCTTAGATCGGATAAAGAGAGTTCACGCGCGGCGGCGGCCGTTAAGCTTTAAAACGCTCGAACAACCGAGGACCATGGAGGCTGCGTCCGAACCAGAGACGCACTAGCCTCGGGTCACGTGCGATCCCTTGTCTCTAAGGATGCATGAAGCTTGGAAATATCCTGTTCGGGCAGCGCATGCGCAGGGATGATCCCTTGTCTTTTCTTCCTTTTTGTATTTCGAAAGCAACGATCCAGCCTTTGTTACCTCGATGCAGCCAACTACTACTAATATGTTGGTTTTGCAGCCATGTTTAATTAACCCTTGGCCGCTACCTTAAATTCGGGCTGGCATGCAAAGCAAGACTTTGGAGAGATCAAATTCCATGGAATAGATGCCCACGTGGAATCCACTCAAAAGTATTTACGCTTTCCGTGGTCAGGATCTCCGCACAAAGTGGTGCTAGTTTATTCATCGCCGACCTTTTTACCAGGGATTTCTATGTCGCCGTGAGCAAAAAATCAGGTAACCGACTTCGACTGCGTCACGCGGTCACTTCGGCAGGCCAACGCCATCGTCCCAATCGGCATAAATCAGCTCGCGTGATCATCTTGTTGGTCGAATTGCCATACCGACATGAGCAGTTGCCTCGGGGACTTCGGCATCGCTGAGAGAGCTCTACCTCATCGAGTGTTCGGCACACGGGCCATATTTCTTTACTACTCACTTTGCATAAATTATTAGTTATGCAATGATTTTTTAATTATTACTATTATCTCCAGCTTGCACTATTTTTTGTGCACAAGTAAATGATCCGGATTGGGCAGCGATGTCACCTTGGCGTACCGACGTACCACATCACCTCGGCTGGAACGGGGGCTTCGTCATCGCTTCATTAACCCACGATGGGGACTTCGGCGTCATACTGCCGGCCTACTACATCACCTCGTTCGGACTGAGGGTTCCACCTCGCCACATTGGTTGTGCTATTTTGCCACTTCGGAGTGCCGAGCACTTCACTTTGCCACCTTGGGAGCGGCTTAGGGGCTAGGACTTCGCCCCATCGTAAGCTCGGACCGCGTCATCAATACCGAACACATTAACCAGCTAAGTCGCTTTCATGCTCAAAAACTTTTAGTTTTAAATTTTGTTTGGTTCGACCAAGCATTATACTTTTTTGGCAAAAAGTTGTATGTGAACTTCCTTGTCAAAACTTTGTTTGTGACACACAAATTCAAATACCCCGTTTACTTGGGGGCTTCCTTTATGAAGCCTTTCCTCTTGCATATGATTATACTTGTATGGCTTCATTCCTTGTTCGTGTATTACGCCACAATATTTACCATGTTGACTTAAGTGTTCCGCAAGCTGGGTTGCCTTGCTCCTGGGTTTAACCCTACGCTCCCGATTGTTCTGCTAGGGAGTAAAGGGAGCACCTCTGCGATTGTCACGATCGGGTCATCCGAGCTCGGACCTTAGACTGGGTGAAGCTGAAAGCCAGCGCTCTTATTGTTTTCAATCATTGTCGGCACACAACGGAACTCATGAGTACAAAAATCTATTGCACAAGTCTCATAGTAACAATGAGCAACCGAAGAAAGGTATCGGTGGGGGTACTGTTTTCTTCGAAGATGCTTCTTACACTTCGTCAGCAATATAGCATAAGTTCCCTAAGCGCGCTTTGTCTGTTACAGCCTTATGGCCTGATTGCCTAGTTATCGGAAACACCGTCAATATTCTCGACAGGTGGAGTACATAACACTTTTCGGCCCTTGACCGAAGAGGGAGAAGCCGACGGTCGGTTAAGACGTGTTTAAAGTTCAGGTGAACATAGATATGATATAAGTACTTCGGTACATACAATCATTATACATAAAATGCTTTTACCCAATTCACTTGGGGGCTCTTAAATTAGTGTGAGCTGTTTTATAATAAGTGTTCTTCTTCTTAGTCGTTGCAAAGTCTTTTTCTATCACTCCTTTTTTTGACGCGAGTGTGTGGTCAATAGCCGAGGAGACTAATTTCTCTCTCAAAGCCGCTAGAGTTTAGTTTGCTAAACTGGCCTAACGAGAAGTACTCCACCTTCGGGATAGGAGGTTGAAGCCGTAGGCTGACCCGCTTGAAGTCTTGAGATAGGATGTGTCATGTTAAAGCACGACAGAAGCACAATTTTCTTTTTGTAAGACCAAATTTTGGATTGGCACCAAACACTTGATCTAGTTCGGACATTAATCATTTGAATAAGTTTTTTGGCTTTTCGAGCCTATGGCACTTTTAAACTATTTGTGTGTTTCCAACATAAGTCTTGCAGTGCAACGTCGGACACCTTTAGAGATTCGGCAAAAACATTCTCAGATATTGCTATATATGCATCGGTTTTGAATTGTGTCTTCGGTCAATAGTTGGGTTGCCCGGCTCCTTTGCTTGCCTTCTACATTCCGCTTTGTTCGCCTAGGTGTGCAAAGGGAGAACCACTGCGATTGTGCTTCCAGCTAGCATGGTTAAAGCACCTCAGTGGAGAAAGTCGAAAACTGACTGTCATAATAAGCGTAAATTGGTCAGCGATCCGATGACTGTGTTAAACTATATGATCGATAGAGGTCACCCCGTGTCAAATGACGGGCCATTCATAACATTGGTCGAGGTGTTTACGGCTTGACCTCGACTGTCACCGAACACTAGCCGGGGGCTAGTAACTGGCCTGAAGCTCCTATGACTAAGTGAAAGTTATAAAGCCCGCATATCCTATTGCCTCGTTTCTGCTAACACAACCGCCTTCGGGCACCGAGACGTCGGCTAAGGGTTGTTTTGTTATTGCGGAAACACCCTGCGTAGCATCTACAAGGGGGCGGAAGCCGACGATGGGCCACTTTCAACTAATAAACGGTCGCAACAGAGTCAAAATAAACATATCATCGGCGTTTGTGTTTAATATATGAGGGCGCCTTCCGCAATCATCGTTATAAAGCCATAAATATGCATCAATTTGACTTAAGATTCTGGGCAAGCTGGGTTGCCTGGCTCCTGTGCTTACCCCTACATTCCCGATTGTTCGGCTAGGCGGTAAAGGGAGCACCTCTATGATTGTTACTACCGGGTCATCCGAGTTAGTACCTCATACTGGGTGAAGCCGAAAGCTAGCAATCTTAAAGGATCACATTGGTCGGCAACGACGGAAGTGAAAATTTTGGTTCACTAATACCATAGAGTTCCGGAACTTTCCCCGAACTAAATCCTCAATATTTTCCTCCCACATTGATCGGAGGTGAGGTTTCATGATCATGATAAGCATGAAGACCCAAAGAAAGAACCGATAGCGGGACTATTTTCTTTGGAAGATGTTTCTTACGTTAAAATGTAATATAACATATCTCTCCGTGTACCTTTGTTTATAAAACCGTATGGCCGGATTGCCTTGTTTTCCATAAATCTTTGCCCTTATAACAGGCTTTATAAAGTAGGAAAAACACTCCTCGGCTACTGGCTGAAGAGGTTGAAGCCGATAGTCGGTCAACAAAGTTTTGTACAATACGGATCCGAGCATTAATGATGTAAAGTACTTGGGTACATAGAGTCATTACACATAAATTGTGAGCAAAAATCAATTTTTTCGCAGCCAATCTTTTAAAGAGTCGATGGCATAGTCTCTTTGAGACAACCGATCAGCTGACATAACGCTCTCATAGTTCCTTATTGGCATTGATTTCCTATCTATTAAGCCCCTTATGGCCGAACTTGGCAAGCTCAACTTTCATTAGCTCTAACTCCTTTTTGAGATCTTTATTCTCTTTCCGAGAAGTTTGTGTTAAGCACAACAAAATTTTCTGTCAAATGGATATCGATCCTTAATTCGGCCACCCGTGCCCACATTAAGGCTCAGGGGCTACTGGGATTCATGCTCGTTATTTATAAATATTAAAGGGGCACATCGATCCCCTGATCTGGTGTTGCCACCCGACCAGTGGCTCGGGGGCTACTGCATTGCCTATTCAATGCAGAAAATTCAAAGTGCACAGTGTTCGGCATGACCGAACTATGGACAAGCGCGTCTTCGGACAATAATAAGTACCGTCTGGGACTTATCCGGCATCAAGCTGATATATCACGGCGGTTTCTCACAACCCACTCTCAGGGGCCCGTCCGCCGATCACTATTACCTCTAATATAATACACTACATTTCTATTCCTATGTATGTTGCCGAGCTAAGAGTTGATCCTCAGGCCGATTTCATGACCTGAGTCTCAGGAGCTACTAGGATTAGTGGTTTCATATTTTCCTTCAGGTGCATCTCGGATTTTAGGTCGACAGACACCTTGAGGGCTACTGGTTGTACATCTTGTCAGCAAATAAATTGCATCAAGTCGGAAATGAAATCCGCAAACAATCAACCCACGGCCGAGGTGATGCACCACCTCAGAAGTAGTCCGGCATATAGCTCGGATCGAAGTGGCTGGCTCCGTAGAGGGCATTTCCGGCATTAAGCTCGGCTAAACTCCTTTGACTTTTTCGAGCCAAAGTCATCTATGATAGCTCAGATATAGTCCAGTGTTGGAGCTTGGATACAGTCCGGTGTTGGAGCTCGGATACAGTCCGGCGTTGGAGCTCGGATGCAGTCCAGCGTTGGAGCTCGGACGCAAGAAGACACCGCCCCATGGAAACAACTTCAAACCTGTGGTGCGGCGTGAAAAATAACAAGGCATTGATAAAGGCTGATAACTTAAAGGGGCTCCTTGGATACCCGACGTATAAACTCTTCGGATCCACTTCGGAAATCCTCAGGATCGAAGATGAGAAGATTTTTTGAACCAGTTTTCAAGACCGGTGTCCAAAGATGAAGAACAATTCGGAAGAACCGAGGAGCGTCCCCAACTTGAAGACCGATTCAGGGGGCTACTGACGGTGTCATGGACTAGGGGGTACTCACCACGTCATCTCCCGACCAGCTGGATCGGGCCGAGGACCCCATGGCGGTTCATTCATGGGCCACTTCGGGTAGCCCGTGCCGCATACAAGGAGCTTTCCACAAGACTTAGCGCACAAGACGAGGACTCTCCAAAACCCTAGGCCTCTGGTGCATATATAAACTGAGGCCAGGCTAGTCAATAGATCATTACATGACATCTTATATTCATTAGATCAGTCTCGTGGTAGACACATGTACCCTGTACTACACCCATATCAATATAATCAAAAGCAGGATGTAGGGTTTTACCTCCATCAAGAGGGCCCGAACCTAGATAAAATCTTGTGTCCATGTTACCATCGCTCCAAGATGCCTAGCTTACGACCCCTACTAAGAGATACGCCGGATATAGAACTGACAGAGAGGTCAAAACTTTAAGTAGCGATGAACCCACTCTTTTGGATTTCAAGGATTTTAATTGTGATAATTGTTCTTTGATAGATTGTATTTCCTTGTTGCAATCCATGTTAAATTCTCCTCATGCTTATAATCAGTGGCGAAGCTACGTGTTAGTCTGTGGGGTTAGTTGACCCCACAGCTTTTTAGAAAATAAGCCTAAAAACATTGTTTATTTATTGTTCATACTGAAGAAAAAAATTCAAAAAATACCATTGACCCCACAGATACTTTTCGCTGGCCTCGCCGCTGCTTATAATCAAAATAAAGCTTTTACTAAACACATCGTTGATGCTATGATGTGATCTTTTGAAGAAAAGCTTCAATTGAAAGTTTCTATTCCTAGAAAACTTTATGATGAGTGGGAATCTACTATTAAGATTAAGATTAAAGATTATGAGTGCCATGCTTTGTGTGATTTGGGTGTTATCGTTTCCACGATACCAAAAACTTTTTGTGATGTGTTAGGTTTCCGTGAATTTGATGATTGTTCTTTAAATTTGCATCTTGAGGGTTCAACTATTAAGAAACCTATGGGAAGGATTAATGATGTTCTTATTGTTGCAAATAGGAATTATGTGCCCGTAGATTTCATTGTTCTTGATATACATTGCAATCCTACATGTCCTATTATTCTTGGTATACCTTTCCTTTGAACGATTGGTGCAATTATTGATATTAAAAAAGGAAACATTAGATTTCAATTTCCGTTAAGGAGGGGCATGGAACACTTATGGATTGCTTACCAAAGATGACAATACCTAGATCTATTGCAATATGCCTAGCTAGGGGCGTTAAACAATAGCGCTTGTTGGGGGGCAACCCACTTTTATGTTCTTGCTTTTTAGGTTCCGTTTTTCAATAAATTTTGTCATCTAGCCTCTGGTTAGATGTGTTTTGGTGTTTTAATTTAGTTTTTGTGCCAAGTAAGACCTTTGGGATACTTTGGTATATCGTTGATTTGATCTTGCTGAAAAACAGAAATTTCTGCATCCAGAAACATAATTGAGCTGAGTTGCTGGAACATGATACATTCTTGAATTTTTACACAAGATTCATATATTAATTGCCTTTGTTGTCCTATTTTTTCAGAATTTTTGGAGTTACATAAGTATACGAAGATTACACATTACTACAGACTGTTCTGTTTTTGACAAATTCTGTTTTCTATGTGTTGTTTGCATATTTTGATGAATCTATGGGTAGTATCGGGGGGTATGAACTATGGAGAAGTTGGAATACAGTAGATATTACACCAATATAAATAAAGAATGAGTCCACAACAGTACCAAAAAGTGGTGATTTATTTTCTTATACCAATGGATCTCATGATTTTCTGTTGAGTTTTGTGTTGTGAAGTTTTCAAGTTTTGGGTAAAGATCTGATGGACTACGGAATAAGGAGTGGCAAGAGCCTAAGCTTGGGGATTCCCAAGGCACCCCAAGTAAATATTCAAGGACAACCAAGCATCTAAGCTTGGGGTGCCTCGGATGGCATCCCCTCTTTCGTCTTCGTCTATCGGTAAATTTACTTGAGGCTATATTTTTATTCACCACATGATATGTGTTTTGCTTGGAGCGTCTTGTATGATATGAGTCTATGCTTTTTAGTTTGCCACAATCATCCTTGTTGTACACATCTTTGAGAGGGACACACATGAATAGTGATTTATTAGAATACTCTATGTGCTTCACTTATATCTTTTGAGCTAGGCAATTTTGCTCTAGTGCTTCACTTATATCTTTTTAGAGCACGACGGTGGCTTTATTTTATAGAAATGTTGAACTCTCTTTCTTAACTTATATTATTTTGAGAGTCTTTCAAAACAGCATGGTAATTTTCTTTGGTTATAAATTTAGTCCTAATATGATAGGCATCCAAGAGGGCTATAATAAAAACTTTCATATAAAGTGCGTTAAATACTATGTGAAGTTTGATTCCTTATGATTATTTTGAGATATAGAGATGGTGATATTAGAGTCATGCTAGTGAGTAATTGTGGATTGTAGAAATACTTGTGTTAAAGTTTGTGATTCACATAGCATGCACGTATGGTGAACCGTTATGTGATGAAGTCAGAGCATGATTTATTTATTGATTGTCTTCCTTATGAGTGGCGGTCGGGGACGAGCGATGGTATTTTCCTACCAATCTATCCCCCTAGGAGCATGCGCATAGTACTTTGTTTCAATGACTAATAGATTTTTGCAATAAGTATGTGAGTTATTTATGACTAATGTTGAGTCCATGGATTATACGCACTCTCACCCTTCCACCATTGCTAGCCTCTCTAGTACCACGCAACTTTCGCCGGTGCCTTACACCCACCATATACCTTCCTCAAAACAGCCACCATACCTACCTATTATGGCATTTCCATGGCCATTCCGAGATATATTTCCATGCAACTTCCACCATTCCGTTTTATTATGACACGCTCCATCATTGTCATATTAATCTGCATGATCGTAAGATAGCTAGCATGATGTTTTTATGGATTGTCCGTTTTTTGATGTCATTTTCTATGCTAGACCATTGCACATCCTAGTACACCGTCGGAGGCATTCATATGATCATTGCACATCCTAGTACACCGCCGAAGGCATTCATATAGAGTCATATTTGTTCTAAGTATCGAGTTGTAATTCTTGAGTTCTAAGTAAATAAAAGTGTGATGATCATCATTATTAGAGCATTATCCCATGTGAGGAAAGGATGATGGAAGCTATGATTCCCTCACAAGTTGGGATGAGTCTCCGGACTTTACAAAAATAAAAGAGGCCAAAGAAGCCCACCAAAAAAATATGAGAGAAAAGAGAGAAGGGACAATGTTACTATCCTTTTTGCACACTTGTGCTTCAAAGTAGCACCATGATCTTCATGATAGAGAGTCTCCTATGTTGTCACTTTCATATACTAGTGGGAAAATATAACTTGGATTGTATATTCCAATGATGGGCTTCCTCAAATTTCCCTAGGTCTTCTTGAGCAAGCGAGTTGGATGCACACCCACTTAGTTTCTTTTTGAGCTTTCATAAACTTATAACTCTAGTGCATCTGTTGCATGGCAATCCCTACTCACTCACATTGATATCTATTGATGGGCATCTCCATAGTCCGTTGATACGCCTAGTTGATGTGATACTATATCCTTCTTTTTTGTCTTCTCCGCAACCACCATATTCTATTCCACCTATAATGCTATATCCATGGCTCACGCTCATGTATTGCGTGAAAGTTGAAAAAGTTTGAGAACATCAAAAGTATGAAACAATTGCTTGGCTTGTTATTGGGGTTGTGCATGATTTAATACTTTGCGTGATGAAGATGGAGCATAGCCAGACTATAAGGATAACTTTCTTTGGACATGTTATTTTGACAAGACATGATTGCTTTATTAGTATGCTTGAAGTATTACTGTCTTTATGTCAACATTTAACTTTTGTTTGAATCTTATGGATCTGAACATTCATGCCACAATAAAGAAAATTACATGGATAAATAAGTTAGGTAGCATTCCACATCAAAAATTTCGTTTTTATCATTTACCTACTCGAGGACGAGCATGAATTGAGCTTGGTGATGCTTGATACTTCTTCAACGTATCTATAATTTTTTATTGTTCCATGCTATTACATTATCTGTTTTGCATGTTTTATATGCATTAATATGCTATTTTACATTATTTTTGGGACGAACTTATTAACCTAGAGCCCTGTGTCAGTTTCTGTTTTTCCTTGTTTTTTAGTTTCGCGGAAAAGGAATATCAAACGGACTCCAAACGGAATAAAACTTTACGATGATTTTTCTTCGACCAGAAGACACATGTAGGACTTGGAAACCAAATCAGAAGAGTCCTGAGGAGACAGCAAGGGTGCCTTGTGGGTCACTCGGAGCTCCTCTAACCCTATTCTTCGGCCTATAAATTCTCAAATATTCCCAAACCACCGGAGGCATCCACCAAAATACTTTTCTGCGGCTGTAACCTTTTGTTCTCGTGAGATCCCATCTTGGGGCCTTTTCCAGCATCCTGCCGGAGGGGATTCGATCATGGAGGGAATCTACATCAACCCTAGTGCCCTTCCGATGAAGCGTGAGTAGTTTACCACAGACCTACGGGTCCATAACTAGATGGCTTCTTCTCTCTCTTTGATTCTCAATACCATGTTCTCCTCGATGTTCTTGGAGATCTATCTGACGTAATCTTCTTTTGCGGTGTGTTTGTCGAGATCGATGAATTGTGGATTTATGATTAGCTTATCTATGAATATTATTTGAATCTTCTCTGAATTCTCATATGCATGATTTGATATCTTTGTATTTCTCTTCGAACTATCGGTTTGGTTTGGCCAGCTAGATTGGTATTTATTGCATTGGGAGAGGTGCTTAGTTTTGGGTTCAATCTTGCGTGACTTCACCCAGTGACAAAGTAGGGACAGCGAGACAAGTATTGTATTATTGCCATCAAGGGTAAAAAGATGGGGTTTTCATCATATTGCTTGAGTTTATCCCTCTACATCATGTCATCTTACTTAAGGCGTTACTCCGTTTTTTATGAACTTAATACTCCAGATGCATGCTGGATAGTGGTCGATGTGTGGAGTAATAGTAGTAGATGCAGGCAGGAGTCGGTCTACTTGACACGGACGTGATGCCTATATGCATAATCATTGCCTTGAATATAATCATAACTTTGCGCTTTTCTATCAATTGCTCGACAGTAATTTGTTCACCCACCGTATTATTTTCCTTCAAGAGAGAAGCCTCTAGTGAAACCTATGGCCCCCAGGTCTATTTTCCTTCATATATTTTCAGATCTATATACCAAAAATACCTTGCTGCAATTTATTTACTTTTACGTTTTAGTAATCTTTTATATCTATATCTATCGGATCTCACCTTTGCAAGTGATCGTGAAGGGATTGACAACCCCTTTTTCGCGTTGGGTGCAAGTGTTTGATTGTTTGTGTAGGTGCATATATTGGGGTAATCTTTTATATCTATCTCTATCAGATCTCACCTTTGCAAGTGACCGTGAAGGGATTGACAACCCCTTTTTCGCGTTCGGTGCAAGTGTTTGATTGTTTGTGTAGGTGCATATATTGGGGACTTGCGTGTTTCTCCTACTAGATTGATACCTTGGTTCTCAACTGAGGGAAATAGTTATCTCTACTTTGCTGCATCACCCTTTCCTCTTCAAAGGAAAAACCAACGCAAGTTGAAGAAGTAGCAAGGGTTTTCTTTTTTCCTTTTTGAATTGCGTGGTGAGGGTTTTGTGCCCCACAAAGAGTTTCGGAGGCAACGGTTTGCTAGAGCCAACCACGTGTGATTGACTTAACTGGGAAAATGGAAGTCATTGCACACGGTTTCAATTTGGGAAAAATAACCATGGTTCAGGTTGGTTCCACTTTTCCTTCATCAGTTGAATCTGAAATTTTCGCGCGTGCTAAACATTCACCCAAATATGCGTAAAATTCCATCAATGGAACTGAGTGCATCCATATCCCACATTTTACATAAGTGAACATAGATTAAACATACTCGGGCATAGATAATAAGCGTACACAAGCATAGTTCAACCACCATTAAGCATACTCAAGCACATTTTTAATTAAGACACTACATAGCCATACATAGTTCAATCCCACATCTCATCTCATCTGCCGGCAGAATCATGAAGCTTCTCCAGTAACTCAGCGCACGCGGCATGCGCCACCCTACGAGAATACTTCTGCCTGAAGGAACCAACAACTCGTCATCTTGCATGTGCCAGAACACTTTCATACGCGTCATGAAGCTTTTGGTTGCAAAATGGGCATATAAAGCCCCAGTTCCAGGTCCTAATACGCTTGTTTTGCATTCCCGCATAAAAATCTCCCTGAGGATTTGCCTCTTGTACCTCCTATGGACATCGTCAGATAGCACCTATACATATAGTAAAAAATGTGGCGTCAAATTTGGAATGCAAACTAATCTCTAGCGAACATTTGGTAGATGCCAAAATTTGGCATCAAATCAATTTTTACATGCCGTAAAGTAGGATTAGGAATTTATGACTAATTGTTTAGACATATCCAAAGATCATGGTTTGATTTTTAAGCACAATCATCTATGTACAGACCAATCTTGAAAAAATGGCACAAACATATATGTAGGTCATTCAAAATCAATTGTCAAGACCTGGGTAGGAATTATTAGCACGAACACTAACCCTAGTCGTATTATTAGCAGAAATCATTTGCACAGATGAAACAACTAATCACATATCATTTGTACCATTCAAACAATCAATACACTACACGGATCTAACGAAACTTACTCAGATTTCATGGATTGAGAGAACATAACCTTAGGATGTCTATTTCAAAAAGGGGGAGGCAGGAGTAACCAGAGAAACCCTAGGATGTATTTTACACATAAATTAGTATAGATGACTAACCGGTTGTCCGTCCTCGTCGGAGTCGTCGCCGGAGTGGTCGTCAGAGTCGTCACCCGAGTCGGTGTGGACCTTCGGCTCCGGCTGTGGAAACACGATGCCGCCGATGACGTCAAGGTGCGGCAACACCTCATCAGTGACGATGACAACCTCTGTCTCCATCTTCACGCCATGCTCCGGTGCTTCAGCAGTCCCGGTGTGGCCACTCCCTCCGATGGGGTGCTTCGGTGGCATCCTCATACACTGACGGCTTTGACTAAGAACGGCGTCGAGGATGCAGGCGGAGAGAGAATTGCGTGTGTGGCGAGGATGGGGGGTGCGGCCGCTCGGGCGCACCATTAATATGGAGTAGTGGGAGAGTGGCGGGCGGCGGTCAAACCACGGGATCACCTCCCGGTGAGCCTGTGCGGCGGACTGCTGGCATGCCCACCGTCATTTTACACAGCTACTCGCACGCCTCCCGATGACACTGTGCAGCGAGCACGCATCCTGTCAATTCACACACCTGCATGCACGCCTCCCGGTCTGCCTGTGTGGCGGGCTGCTCGTTTGCGTCCCGTCAACTCACGCCTGCTCGCGCGACACACAGGACGCGTGGCGGCACGTATATTGTTTTTCTATTTTGATTATTAATGCTGCCACTTTATTACTAACCGAAGCATGTCACGTATCCATTGTTGGTTTAACATCCATGGTTTGAATAAATAATCCGTTTGCGATGTGCATTCTCAGTTATTAGTAATCTCCTGTTTGTAAGAAGATAAGAATTACATCAAAACTTGTCTCAAATTTGACAAAGAAGTACAATACCATGATGCATCTCCAACGTATCTATAATTTATGAAGTATTCATGTGATGTATACAAAATTTTATATGGTTTTGGTATGATTTGATTAGAACTAACTCGGACTGACGTCGTTTTCAGCAGAACTACCGTGGTGTCATTTTTTGTGCATAAATAAAAGTTCTCGAAATGGGCTGAAAATTTATGGTCATTTTTATCGACCAAAAGAGATCCCCGAAGCACCGAAGCTGGGCCCCAGGGCGCTAGCTCCGAGCTTGTGGGGCCCTCGGACACACCCTTGACGTGAGACTGGCGCCAAAAAATTTTATAAATACCCAAACCTCCAAAAAGAACCCTAGATTGGAAGTTCCGCCGCCGCAAGCCTCTGTAGCCATGAAAAACCAATCGGGAGCCCGTTCCGGCACCCTACCGGAGGGGGAAACCATCACAGGAGGCCATCTTCATCATCTCGGTGGTCTCCATGACGAGGATGGAGTAGTTCACCCTCGGAGCTGAGGGTATGTACCAGTAGCTATGTGCTTGTTCTCTCTCTCTCTCTCTCTCTCTCTCGTGTTCTTAATTTGGCACGATCTTGATGCACCGCGAGCTTTGTTACTATAGTTGGATCATATGGTGTTTCTCCCTCTCTATCTTCTTGTGATGAATTGAGTTTTACCTTTGAGGTTTCACTATTATTGGATTGAATACTTTTATGGATTTGAGAACACTTGATGTATGTCTTGCATGGGATACCCGTGGTGACAATGGGTGTTCTATTGATTCACTTGATGTATGTTTTGACACTCAACTCGCGGATTCCCGAGGTGACATTGGGGTAATCTATGCATAGGGGTTGATGCATGTTTTCATCCTTATTTATCCGGTAGAAATCTTGGGGCACTCTTTGAGGTTCTTTGTGTTAGATTGAATATTATGCATCTGAAGTTGTTTGATGCATATCGTATAATTGACCCAAGGATACTTGTGGTGACATTGGAGTATCTAGGTGACATTAGGGTTGATTGATGTGTATTGTATGGTGTTATTTTAGTATGAACTCTAGGGTTGTTTGTGACACTTATAGGAATAGCTCAAAAGATTGATCAGAAAGAACAACTTTGAGGTGGTTTCTTACCCTACAAGCAATTTCATCTTATGTTCTCCGCTATAGGAACTTTGGAGTGACTTTTTGTCGCATGTTGAGGGATTGCCATATGATTTAATTATGTTACCATTGTTGAGAGACTTTGCACTAGTGAAAGTATGAACCCTAGGCCTTGTTTTCAAGCATTGCAATACCGTTTTTGCTCACTTTTGTTACTAGTTACCTTGCTGTTTTTATATTTTCAGATTACAAAAACCTATATCTACTATCCATATTACACTTGTATGACCATCTCTTCGCCAAACTAGTGCACCTATACAATTTACCATTGTATTGGGTGTGTTGGGGACACAAGAGACTCTTTGCTATTTGGTTGCAGGGTTGTTTGAGAGAGACCATCTTCATTCTACACCTCCCACGGATTGATAAACCTTAGGTCATCCACTTGAGGCAAAATTGCTACTCTCCTACAAAACTCTGTGCTTGGAGGCCCAACATGAGTCTACAAGAAGAATTGCGTAGTAGACATCATACCACTGTGTATTCATGTCGATATGACAACATGGTAAGTTTCAAGAATTTCAACTAAGTTTTGGATGTACTACTAGATTTTAAAAATCAAGATTATCAATGTTTGAAATTTCTTGCATGGAGAGTAAACATGTACCCAGTGACACACATGTGTTTTTCCAATCCATTTAGGTGCACTGTCACGTGTGCATGTAGCTCAAATTTGATTTTTGCACATTATACCCCTATAAAATCAATCAGTGTACCAAAACGTCTTAATGATCTCTGGGTTTTCTTCAAAATTAAAATGCCCTCCTTTGGTAACATATGTTCACCGCGGAAAATTTTAACATGCATCGTAGTTGTGTGTGTGCGTCTCGAGGGGGGGGGGTCTGGCAGCACACTCCGAGTCGTGAGCCACCATGTGGGTTTGGCCGTTTTGTGAGGAAGGTGCCACATCACAGTCGTGAATTCGTTATTTAAAACATTACACTACCCTTTCATACATACATGTTTGGGCCACATGCAGTCGGTGGTTATCCTACACGACACTCTCTCGTGTGTGACGCTTTCTGTAGGCCTGCGAGGTCGTCGTCCATCACTTCGACCTACAGCCGGCAGAGAGGTTAATTTGACCAGCAAGGTTGATTCTTTTTTGTTTGTGTTACAGTGGGAGTATATAGTATGCGTCGAAGAGGTGGGAGGGGACCAGCATATATATACTACGTATGCATCCATGAACACACCTCACTCAGTGTGGGGGCTTTTCGGTTTCCGAGGCGCGTGCCACATCAAAGTTGTGCATTAGCTATTCAAACATCACACAACACCTCTTTGGGCCACATGCATGTGCAGGCAGTGGTAATCCTAGGACAATCACATGTGACGCTTCCATCTGTGGGCCCGCGTGGTCGTCGTCCATATGCATGCATCACTTTGACCTACATCGGGAGAGGTTAATTAATTTTACCATCAAGGAGGGTTCTTTTTGGTTTGTATTATGGTAGGAGCATATAATATGCGTCGAAGAGGGGGAAGGGACTAGCATATATACTACGTTCTGTGTGGGGACTTTACGGTTTTCGAGGCAAGTGCCACATCAAAGTTGTGCATTTTGGGCATTCAAACATCACAACCACACACGCACCTCCATACATATGTTTTGCCCACATGCAAAGCGATGGTGGTTGTCCTCGGGCACCCATTCACGCGGTTATCAGCGATATCGATGCTTTCCATCTATGGGCCCGCTTGGTCCGTCACTACTTTGATCAACAGTGAGAGAGTTTAATTTGACTTAGGAGGGGATTATTTTTTGGTTCATATTACGGTATATAGGTCATGCTCTGGGATGACATGATATAGTTTGAGCACATTGCTACTTCTTGAGCTTGCGTTGATTTTTCCCTTGAAGAGGAAAGGGTGATGCAGCAAAGTAGAGATAAGTATTTCCATCAGTTAAGAACAAAGGTATCAATCCAGTAGGAGGCACAAGCAAGTCCCCAATAGATGCACATGCACAAACTAACAAACACTTGCACACGACGCGAAAAAGGGGTCATCAATCCCTTCACAGTCACTAGCAAGAGTGAGATCTGATAGAGATAGGTATAAAAGATAAGTAACAAGGTAAAAGTAAATAAATTGCAGCAAGGTATTTTTGGATTTTTGGTTTTATAGATCTGAAAATAATATGGTAAAAATAGACCCAGGGGCCATAGGTTTCACTAGAGGCTTCTCTCTTGAAGAAAGCATACGGTGGGTGAACAAATTACTCTTGAGCAATTGATAGAAAACCGCATAGTTATGACGATATCTATGGCAATGATCATGAATATAGGCACCACATCCGTGACAAGTAGACCGACTCCTGCCTGCATCTACTACTATTACTCCACACATCGACCACTATCCAGCATGCATCTAGTGTATTAAGTTAACAAGAATGGAGTAACGCCTTAAACAAGATGACATGATGTAGAGGGATAGATCCAAACAATATGGTAAAAAAAACATATTTTTATCCATAATGGCAACAATACAATACGTGCCTCGCTACCCTTACTGTCACTGGGTGAGGACACCTCGAGATTGAACCCAAAACAAAGCACCTCTCCCATTGCAAGATAGATCAATCTAGTTGGCCAAACCAAATCAATAGATTGGAGAGAAATACAAAGCTATCTTAATCATGCATAAAAGAGTTCAGAGAAGACTCAAATAATATTCGTAGATAATCTGATCATAAACCCACAATTCATCAGATCTCAACAAACACATCGCAAAAGAAGATTACATTGAATAGATCTCCAAGAACATCGAGGAGAACAATGTATTGAAGATCAAAGAGAGAGAAGAAGCCATCTAGCTACTAGCTATGGACCCTTAGGTCTGTGGTAAACTACTCACACATCATTGGAAGGGCAGCAAGGTTGGTGTAGTGGCCCTCTGTGATCGAATCCCCCTCCGACAGAGTGCCAGAGAAGGCCCCAATATGGGATCTCACGAGAACAGAAGCTTGCGACGGCGGAAAAAAGTATTTTTGGTGTGCTCCCTGGTGTACGGGGAATATTTGGGTATTTATAGAGCTGGAATTAGGGTTAGGGGAGCCTCGAGGGGCCCACAAGCTTGCAGGGCACCCCCCTGGGGCACGCCCTGTGAGCTTGTGGCCCACTCATGGCTCTCCTAGCCTCCTCCCGAAACTTCGTGGTTGTCTTCTGGTCCAAGAAAAATCCTCAAAAAGTTTTTTTTTCGTTTTGACTCCGTTTGGTATTGATTTTCTGCGAAGTACCAATGAGGATGATGAACCCCTCCGTGATGGTGTCTAGATTGTATCTGGTGGTTCTGGAACTTGCGGCGGCTGGAATTGATTTTCGTCGACTCCCCTATGGTTTCTTGAATATTGGGGTATTTATAGAGCAAAGAGGTGTGGGAGGCCACCGAGGTGGGCACGACCCACCAGGGCGCGCCACGGACAGGCGCGCCCAGGTGGGTTGTGCCCCCTCGGGGCACCCCTCTAGTACTTCTTCGGCCCATCTTGTGTCTTTTGGTCCAGAAAAATTCTCCAAAAAGTTTTGCTGCATTTTGATTCCGTTTGGTATTGATTTTCCGCGAAGTAAAAAACAAGGAAAAACAACAACTGGCACTAGGCACTAGGTTAATAGGTTAGTCCCGAAAAATGATATAAAATAGCATATCAAGCATATAAACAATACAAGAATGATAATATAATAGCATGGACCAATAAAAATTATAGATACGTTGGATACGTATCAAGCATCCCCAAGCTTAATTCCTGCTCGTCCTCGAGTAGGTAAATGATAAAAATAGAATTTTTGATGTGGAATGCTACCTAACATGTTTATCAAGTAATCTTTCTTATCGTGATATGAATATTCAGATCCATAAAATTCAAAACAAAAGTTTAATATTGACATAAAAACAATAATACTTCAAGCATACTAATAAAGCAATCATGGCTTTTCAAAATATCACGGCTAAAGAAAGTTATCCCTACAAAATCATATGCTCTTGTCATGCTCTATCTTCATCACACAAAGTATTTATCATGCACAACCCCGATCACAAGCCAAGCAATTGTTTCATACTTTTGACATTCTCAAACTTTTTCAACTTCCACGCAATACATGAGCGTGAGCCATGGATATAGCACCCGGGTGGAATAGAAGGTGATAGTAGACAAAAAGGAGAAAGAAATTCTCACACCAACTAGGCAAATTAATAGGCTATGGAGATGCCCATCATTGATATTGGTGCAAGTGAGTAGGGATTTCCATGCAATGGATGCACTAGAGCTATTAGTGTGTGAAAGCTCAAAAGAAAACTAAGTGGGTGTGCATCCAACTTGCTTGCTCACAAAGACCTAGGGCAATTTATGGAAGCTCATAATTGGAATATACAAGCCAAGTTCTATAACGTAAAATTCCCACTAGTAATATATGAAAGTGACAACATAGGAGACTCTCTATCATGAAGAACATGGTGCTATTTTGAAGCACAAGTGTGGAAAAGGATAGTAACATTGTCCCTTCTCTCCTTTTCTCTCATTTTTTTTCTTTTTTCTTTTTCTTTTCTTTTTGGGCTCTTTGGCCTCCTTTTATTTTAAGTCCAGAGTCTCATCCCAACTTGTGGGATAATCATAGCCTCCATCATCCTTTCCTCACATGGGACAATGCTCTAATAATAATGACCATCACACTTTTATTTACTTACAACTCAAGAATTACAACTCGATACTAGAACAAAGATATGACTCTATATGAATGCCTCTGGCGGTGTACCGCGATGTGTAATGATCTAGCGTGACGTGTATAAAAAATATGAATGGTGGCCAAGCCACAAATACTATGCCAACTACATGATCATGCAAAGCAATATGACAATGATGGTATGTGTCATAATAAACAGAACAGTGGAAGTTGCATGGCAATATATCTCAGAATGGCTATCGAAATGCCATAATAGGTAGGTATGGTGGCTGTTTTGACGAAGGGTATAAGGTGGTTCAATGCACCGGCGAAATTTGCGCGGTACTAGAGTGACTAGCAAAGGTGGAAGGGTGAGAGTGCGTATAATCCATGGACACAAACATTAGTCATAAAGAACTCATATACTTATTGCAAACATTTATTAGACCTCGAAACAAAGTACTAATACACATGCTCCTAGGGGGTTAGATTGGTAGGAAAAGACCATCGCTCGTCCCCGACCGCCACTCATAAGGAAGACAATAAAAAAATAAATCATGCTCCAACTTCATCACATAATGTAGGACCATATGTGCATGCTTCGGGAATCACAAACATTAACAGAAGTATTTCTATCTACCCACAATTACCAACTAGCATGACTCTACTATCACCATCTTTATATCTCAAAACAATTGCAAGGAATCAAACTTCTCATATATTCAATGATTTACATGAAAGTTTTTATTATATCCCTCTTGAATGCCCATCATATTAGTACCAAATTCATAACCTAAGCAACTTGAGATGCTATTTATAAGACTCTCAAAATAATATAAGTGAAGCATGAGAGTTCATCAATTTCTACAAATAAAACCACCGTCGTGCTCTGTAAAGATATAAGTGAAGCACTAGAGAAACTGCCTAGCTCAAAAGATATAAGTGAAGCACTAGATCAACTGCCTAGCTCAAAAGATATAAGTGAAGCACATAGAGTATTCTAATAAATTCATGATTGATGTGTGTCCCTCTCAAAACGTGTGTACAACAAGGATGATTGGGCCAAACTAAAAAGCAAAGACTCGTATAATACAAGACGCTCCAAGTAAAACACATATCATGTGGTGAATAAAAATATTGCCTCAGGTAATCTTACCGATGGATTGAAGACAAAAGAGGGGATGCCATCCGGGGCATCCCCAAGCTTAGATGCTTGATTGTCCTTGAATATTAACTTGGGTGCCTTGGGCATCCCCAGGCTTAGGCTCTTGCCACTCCTTATTCCGTAGTCCATCAAAACTTTACTCAAAACTAGAAAACTTCACAACACAAAACTCAACAGAAAACTCGTGAGATCCGTTAGTGAAACAAAAAAAATAACCACTTTTAGGTACTGTTGTAAACTCATTCCAATTTTATGTTGGTGTTATATCTACTGTATTCTAACTTCTCCATGGTTCATACCCCCCGATACTACCCATAGATTCATCAAAATAAGCAACAACACAACAAAAACAGAATCTTTCAAAAACAGAACAGTTTGTAGTAATCTGGACTTTAGCCAAGCTTCTGTAACTCCAAAAATTCTGAATTTTTTTGAAAACATAGGCAATTTGTATATCCATCTTCTGTAAAAAAATCAGAATTTTATCACGCTCCAGTCAATTTAAAATTCTGCTACTGGATGCAAAAGTTTCTGTTTTTCAGCAAAATCAAATCAACTATCACCATAGATCATCCCAAAGGTCTTACTTGGCTCAAAGAATAATTAAAACACTAAAAAAACAATTATTACAGAATTAATATTGTGTATTTATTAAAGAACAGAAGCAAAAACAAAAAACACAAGATAAAATTAGCTTGCCTCCCAAGAAGCGCTATTGTTTAACGCCCCTAGCTAGGTGTAATGCATAGATCTAGGTATTGCCAACTTTGGTATTTAATTGTTTCCTAATCAAATCTTCCAAAACCTTTCTTAGTGAATCCCTCTTTTCATGCTCTTCCCTTCTAGCGGGAGAGCTTAAAGCATGGAAGGGACTTCGATTAGTAATTTTGACATTCATAATTTCATACTCAGGATCATCACAAAAATATGTTCATAAGAAACATGTAGTTAATCTTTAATAGGTTCTCTAGACATGTCTTGAATACACTCCTTATCAAATCCCTCCTCAATTCCCTTAGTAACCCAATCAAATTCATCATAATCACCAAGATATAAAGCTTGGATAACTTCCAGATAAGGGACTCTTTTTCTTAGATTGGAACTAAAGGCGTGGTAATCCTTGGATTGCAACCCATGTATAGTTTCTTTATCATGGAGAATTTCTTCTATGGGAGGATGCTCAATTTTTTTTATTATAATAGGAAAAGATTTCTCTAGCTTCCCTAATTACATAGTTAAACTCACGCATAAGGGTAATCGTAGAAATTTTCTTAGCCTTAGGATCATGTATGTTGGGAAGTTCGTAAAACATCTTTTGTAAGGCCGGATGCATATGTAAAAATTCCCTTTCTAATATAACCACGAGCATGGAAATAGCATCCGCAAAGCAATTTGTATTATGAAGAATATATCCCTTATCTAAATGCATAACCCCCGTGCAATCCAAGAATTCTTGAATAACATTTTTTCCAATAATGTTCCCGTCACCTACATGATAGATCTTTGTTTTAAGATGAGTAGGGGTTGCATTATCAAGAGGATCATGATTAAGAACGCAACATTCAAATTTTTCCTCAAGATTATTACTACTTTTTTCAATGATAAACTCCCCAGATTCGGACATGATGGCAAGCAAGCAATCTAGCACACAAGCAAAAAAAGCAAACAAAAAGACGAACGGAAAGAAGGCGAATAAAAAGGCAAATATTTCTGTATTTTTCTGAAAACATTTTAGAAGTGGGGAGAGGAAAACGAGAGGCAAATGGCCAATAATGTAAGTGCAAGAGATGAGATTTTATGTTAGGTACTTGGTAGGCTTGATGTAGAACCTCCCCCGCAACGGCGCCAGAAATTCTTCCTGCTACTTCTTGAGCTTGCGTTGATTTTTCCTTAAAGAGGAAAGGGTGATGCAGCAAAGTAGAGATAAGTATTTCCCTCAGTTAAGAACCAAGGTATCAATTCAGTAGGAGGCACAAGAGAGTCCTCAATACATGCACCTGCACAAACTAACAAACACATGCACACAACGAAAAAAGAGGTTGTCAATCCCTTCATGGTCACTAGCAAGAGTGAGATCTGATAGAAATAGGTATAAAAGGTAAAAGTAAATAAATCGCAGCAAGGTATTTTTGGATTTTTTGTTTCATAGATCTGAAAATAATATGGTAAAAATAGACTCGGGGGCTATAGGATTCACTAGAGGCTTCTCTGTTGAAGAAAGCATATGGTGGGTGAACAAATTACTATTGAGAAATTGATAGAAAAGTGCATAGTTATGACGATATGTAAGGCAATGATCATGAATATAGGCATCACGTCCGTGACAAGTAGACTGACTCCTGCCTACATCTACTACTATTACTCCACACATCGACTGCTATCCAACATGCATCTTATGTATTAAGTTAACAAGAATAGAGTAACGCCTTAAGCATGATGACATGATGTAGAGGGATAGATCCAAAAAATATGGTAAAACCCCCATATTTTTATCCTTAATGGAAACAATACAATACGTCCCTCGTTACCCCTACTGTCACTGGGTGAGGACACCACAAGATTGAATCCAAAGCAAAGAACCTCTCGCATTGCAAGATAAATCAATCTAGTTGGACTAATCAATATATCGGAGATAAATACAAAACTATCTTAATCATGCATCAAAGAGTTCAGAGAAGACTCAGATAATATTCATAGATAATCTGATCATAAACCCACAATTCATCGGATCTCAACAAACACACCGCAAAAGAAGATTACATCGAATAGATCTACAAGCACATCGAGGGGAACATTGTACTAAAGATCAAATAGGGAGAAGAAGCCATCTAGCCACTAGCTATGGACCCTTAGGCCCGTGGTAAACTACTCATGCATCATTAGAAGGGAAGCAAGGTTGGTGTAGAGGCCCTCCGTGACCGAATCCCCCTCTGGCAGAGTGCGAGAAAAGGCCCCAAGATGGGATCTCACGAGAACAAAAGCTTGCGGCGGCGAAAAGGTATTTTTTGTGTGCCCCCTAGTGTACGGGGAATATTTGGGTATTTATAGAGCTGGAATTAGGGTTAGGAGAGCCTCGAGGGACCCACAAGCTTGCAGGGCGCCCCCTGGGGCGTGGCCTGTGAGCTTGTGGCCCACCCGTGGCTCTCCTGGCCTCCTCCGAAGCTTCGTGGTTGTCTTCTGGTCCAAGAAAAATGCTCAAAAAGTTTTGTTCCATTTGGACCCTATTTGGTATTGATTTTCTGTAAAAGACAAAAACAAGGTAAAAACAGCAACTGGCACTAGGCATTAGGTTAATAGGTTAGTCCCAAAAAATGATATAAAATAGCATATCAATGCATATAAAACATCCAAGATGGATAATATAATAGCATGGAACAATAAAAAAATATAGATACGTTGGAGATGTATCACACATGCGTGTGTACGCATGAATCCCTCCCACTGAGTCGAAGTGGGCAGCGGGCGAAGGGGCGGCGCACCACGACACGTCATGATCCGATCTTGCTCTGTGTTGGGACTGTCCGATTTTTTATGCAACGCACCACATCAATGTTGTGCATGGTATTCAAACAACATGCATGCATCACCTCCATACATACATATGCATGCAGTGGTTGTCTTCGAATGGTAATGTCCCTCATGTGGTTATCGGCGGCAAGCCTATATATTCGTGGGTCCGCGTGGACATCCATGATCACTTTGACCGACAACGAGATAGGTTACCATGCATGGTGGATTCTTCTTCTTTGGTTCGTGTTAGCGTAGTAGGTCATGGTGAGATTCCAGACCTAAGTTTGAGCGCATACGTACATATGCATGCATGTGAATCCCCATCATCGGCTCGAAGTGTGGTGTGACATATATATATACAACGCGTCGCCAACTAACCGTCGCTCCGTGTGGGGATTTCTGGTTCCAAAGCACGGTGCCACATCAAATTTTCGTTCCATTGGGTATTCAAACATCAACATTGATCCATACATATGTTTGGGCCGCACGCAGGTAGTGGTTGTCTTTGGGCACTAGCTACTTGCATGATTATTGGTGAGCTAGCCCATCTTTGGGGTCGCGTGGATGTCCATCACTTTGATCAACAACAAGAGAGAGGTTGTACGACCAAGGTGGATTCTTCTTGGTCTGTTTTACGATACATCTTGGTGAGATGCCCTCTCCCGCCGACTTGCTCTAGCTTCTTTAGGGGTTATTACTTCCTTAGTAGCTCAACATATGTACTCTTTACCTCCTTATGCATTCATAGCACAAGACTTTACTACTCAAGCTGCTTTATAAAAGTGTGTGTGTGTGTGTGTGTGTTTGTGTGTTTGAGGGGGGACTGCTAGTTTGCACTTTCATAGGTGAACCTCCATGGGGTCGAGGATGTCCGCTTAATTTGCGAGGCATGTGCCACATCAAAGTTGTGAATTGGATATTTAAATATCACACCACTTTTTTCATACATATAGTTGGGCTACCAGCAGGTGGTTCATATGTGGTCTCACCCCATCTCGCGCCAGAAGCACACATTTCTGGGCCCGCACACGGTCCACCTTTCACTGGAAACGAAAGGGGGGGCATGGTTTGACCATGATGAACTCCCATAGGTTTAGTGTGTACGATAGGGTGATATGTTAGACCTAGCACGATTTGGGGGCATGCGTTCATAGCTAGGATTCCCCTCCTGCCGACACGAGGGGCGGGCAAGCAATACCGTGTGCTTTGTGAGACAGGTGCCACATCGAAGTTGTGCATTTGGTATTTGAACATCAAAGCACCATTTTCATTCATATTTTTGGTCCACATGCAAGTGTGTTCGTGTTCTGACCCTTTCCCGCGTTGTTTTCGCCAAATTTATAAACATTAGACAAGTCAGATGACACAACAGACACGGTTCACTCACACTACCTGTGTGCCATGTCGGTGCCCTTGTCACTCACATCAGCACAGTACATTGGGCTCCACGACGCTTCCCTCGCAATCTCAAAAATATGTACCCGCCTGCAGGGTTTTTCTGTTTGATAACACACGGTTATTATGTTCCGACCGTGTGTGATGTTTGTTGTTCCCGCTCCTGCCTACATCCCTCAAAAATATCTTCTCGGCTCGAGGGTTTTTCTGTTTGATAACACACGCGGTTATTATCTTGGGACCGTGTGCGATGCATCATCCAAGTTTTCAATAGCACCGGCATTTGACTCCCGTGTAGTAAAATTTTCAATAGCCACGTCATTTCCTCAAAACACCCCCCCTCCACACACACACCCCAAAACTCCTCGCATGCGCGCGCGCGCACACACACACCCACCACAACCCCTCCCTCGCTCGAAACCCTAGCAAGGTCGCCGTCGCCGCAAGGCCTCCATTGCCAACGTCTGCCAGTTTTCCCCTGCAGCCTACCCACCGATCTCCATACCCTAGTCGCCCTGAGTTTCTTAGATGACGCCTGTCAAACGCCCCCTTTCCCACAGATCCCCATCCTCCACTCCTGAGCGTCGCAACCTAAACCCGGCTACGCTTCCCATGGAGCTCGAGGAGCGACTGGCCCAAAAGAGGTGTATCGCGGCCTCTTCGCCCGACGTCGCCGAGGAACCTGATGACCATTACTGGCCGTAGGCTCTCAGTCAGCGGGCTAGAGTATGCGGGTATGTCATAGACGCTGGCTACGACATCGAGGTCGTTGACAGCGACGGCCTAACGCGGGCTATGTCACAGGTTAAGTAGCCCACCCCCAACCCCTCGGATTCAACCGCCATCAATCTCATCCTTGGCCCCGCCGCTGATCTCCTCTGGCTCGCTGTCAAGAATTTTCCATCCTACATCGCCATCGAGGCCCTTTTGTCATTTCTGAAGGACACATTCTGCGACGATGGCTTGGGATCCACAGCTGCCAAGTCAGACCTCATCGATGGCGACCACGAGGAGGGCACCCTCTCTGGCTCTTCCAATGGGAAAGAGCCCATCTACGACATCAGGGAGGGCACCTTACAGTCGTGCTCTTCCAAGGGGAAGGAGCCCATCTGCGACAACATGGAGCGCACCCAGGGTTCGTGCTCTTCCCATGGGAACGAGCCCATATGTGACAAGTGAGAAAACCCATGATTTGTTTTGCCGTGTATCTTCACGAGGGAAACCCAAATGATTTGTTTTGTCGAGTCCCTTTTGTAGTGTAGTGAGAATATGTCCAGTTTTAATTGCTATATTTGGTTGTTTGCAGTATGCCTTGTTTATTTCAGTTGTTCACAACGTGATGCTCTATATGTGCAACTATTTACTGTGCACTACATTTTCATCAATACCAGTTTTAAACATACCGATAGTAATGCATATATTTGCTTGTTGTTAAGCCTGTTATAGCTAGCATATGCCTATTTTAAAGTTTTTTGGTTGTTCGGTTGTTTGTAGTTAGCATATGTCCAGTTTCAAATGCTATCCTTGGTTGTTCGTATTATGTCTTGTTTATTCCAGTTATTCATAACATGATGTTCTATATGTGCAAATATGAACTGTGTAGTTCAATTTCATCAATACCAGTTTTAACAATACCACTATGAACTGTTAAGCATGTTGTAGTTAACATGTCTTTTCATTTTCATTTAACAATAACCAGTGTACTTAGACTGACACAATACCAGTTTGAATGACTATATTTGCTTGTTGTTAAATGTTAGGCCTGTTGCAATTAACACACATTTCCACTTCTTGTTTTGCTTAACTAGCGTGCTTAAACCTGCACACTGAAGCTATAGTTTGGAGATTATTTTGTCTGCCATGGATATATTTGGTTGATGTTTAGCCTGTTGTGCTCAACATGCCTCTCGATGTACTTACACAGAACAATTTTGGGAACGACAGCTGTTTTCCATCGAGGTTAGTTTCGTCTCATGACTTATATATATACTCACTGTTCAGGATATCGGTAGTTGGTACCATATAGGCTGGGGCTGATAAGGGACTAATCGGTGAATCGGACTTTTAACTGAATATATCTGTAACCCATTTATCAGTAGGTTAACCAGGGTCATATGTAATATATCTGAGGCTACATAGCAACATGCATTGTACTAAATATCTAAATATGCAATCCTAGGCTACATAGCAACAAGGAAGAGTGTTACCTTAATATTCTGATGATGTCTAGATATACGTAGAAGAGCAGCAGCAACAACAACAACAGAGCAACAGTTAATCAGCCGATAATTTGTAAAAATGCAATAAACTCCCTCCGGCCCATAATATAAGATGTTAATTCATCCAATATGTGAGTATATTGGATGTTATAAGATATTATATAATGGGACAGAGGGAGTGTTGTACTACATCATTGTGCAATTGGTGTTTAGCTTCTAATATTAACTTGGTGCTTTTAGGTACATATGTCATTGGGAAAGATCCGTGCTTCGACCCTTTCTGCATAAGGGGCAATGAGATATTCATGAACCAGCATCAAGTGAGGAAGCTGACAAAGATTGTTAGTAAAATGGGTCAAAATATGGCAATTAAACTATTTATTTACAGTTTATCCAAGACAACAGCGAACTGCAGGATGGTAAGTAAGAACCCTGCAGCCTTCTTTTTACTGCCCATGATGAGTTGTGTTAGATGAGAATGTCTGAATCTTTTTACTTTGCAGTGGGTCCCAAAGCAGTTTACTCAAGATTATCTCTCAAACTACATGATTGGTGGGCATGAAAAGGTTAAAGTATTTCTATCAGAACACAATGACTATCTAGATGTGTTCATGAAGACAGTGAAGGATGGGCGGTTGGCCATCACAAGGGGTTGGACTAGAGTCGTGCGTGCCTTCTGCATGGTTCAGGGCACAATATGGGCATTCCGCTTCACCTTGTTCAGCAACCAGAATGTATTTCGCCTCTTTCTTTACCGTCTTTAATAGTACAAGTATACAATTATGGTTCATCATTCTTTATTTGGTGCTTATGTAATTCTTGAACATATGTACATGTGAATCGAATAATGCATTGGTTGTTTACACCTGATGGATATGAATAAAGTTATAGCATACTTTCAAATTCAAATTCGGTACAATTTTAAATAGCAGCAATTAAATTAGGGTGAAATTACACTCCGTAGGTCATTACGGCACACACGGTAGGTAGAATACAAACGTGTGTGATATACACCATAATCCGACACGGTTCACAGAGAGGAAACGTGTGCAAGTATGCACACATTTGCGGTTTGCAAAGCGTGTGTGATGCCAGACAATATCACCAGCGGTGCGAGCAAACCAAATGTTTGTGATAGTTGTCTTATCGTACACGATTTACAATCATGAACTGTTTCTGATGTGGTACGCATCATAAATGTTGCATCACAGAATTGCGTGTGCGATAGTTATCATGTACGACACTGTTAAGACAGTCCGACGTTTCGTAATCCTATCCGACACTCGTACGATGATTAACTAATCTTCTTTATTAGTTATCGCATACGGTTCCGGAAAAGTGAATGTGTGTAATTGTCTGCTTATCATACACGTTCTATAATCGTGAACTGTTTGTGATGGGCCGCGTCTCGTAAACGTAGCACCACAGAATACCGACTGCGATGGTAATGTCAGCACACACGAGTAGCAATGATGGAGCACTTGAGATATTAGATATATCCCAAACAGTTGTGTGAAGAATCACGTTTGGGATAGGTGCGAGGATCACATACGCTTTGTTCTGGAAACCGTATGCATTCCTACTCCCTATGCCCGACGATTTTTGGATCGTGTGGGAAGGACACCCCCCCCCCCTCCCCGCCCCCTATCAGCTATCGCCCACATTCACTAGGCGACGGTTTAAAATACCATCGCGGAAAGGGGTTAAAAACCGTTTGTATAGTAACTCACTGTACCAGTGTGAGACTATGTACATGGTACAACCTGGTTTTCTCGTTTTGTTCTTCCGCATACAGTCCGTGGGGGGCATGTACCTCCGGAATGGATCCTATCCAATGTGAAGTTGATCACAGGACTACTCTTTGAATAGCAGATAGTCACCAACCTCTCTCCATGGTTAGGACCAGATTGGGGTCATGGCCGGACTTACGATTTGGGTTATCACTAAACGGGTGGATATGGACTTGTTTGTTATGTGCGGAACAATGTTGAGTCATCTACAATGGGTTGTAGCAGATTTTGATGGGTGAACGAGTACGAATACCTATAATGGGTCATTGGTGCATCCCTGCAGGGATAAATCTTTTCAAAAAACCTTGTCCGCAGTTATGGACGTGTAGCTTGGTAATAGTTCATAGATCAACTTCAAACTAATAACTGAAATTTTCCAACAAGTGAGTGTCTTGATTATATCTTCTTCGCGGGGTATACAAAGGGGAGGACAAGGTAGTGTTATGATTGTGTAGGCAGGGCAAATAGGTGATTAGTACATAAGATGTCTTGCTATGGATTACGATCTTTCATCTTATATCTGTTTAGACATCGTAAGTTGTAGTTAATGCTTAGTGCTTGCGGCTTCACCACTTATCCCCTAAATGCCTAGTTGTATTGTTAATGCTAGTACCTGTGGTTATGAGACTTGCTGAGTATCTTTACACTCACCCTTGCAACAATAACTTGAAGAGTATACTTCTACAATTGAGATGCAGATTCCAGATGCTATGTTGACTTCGATGATGTTGACTAGTAGAATAGTGGATTCCGGACGGTAGCCTGGAACCCAAGCGAGGGATCACCTGTTTTATTTTCCATCCTCTTAGGCACATGTTGGATTTTTTTTTACTTTGACTCATGCTATCTTCCGCTGTGGTAATGTAATGTTGGACCGACTGGTCTCTAATTGTAATAAATTAGGATTTTCACAATTTTATTGCCCTGTTTATATTTGTATGTTGCATCATCTGTAGTGGTGCTGTTATGATATTCAATTTGTAAAGTCCGCGGCATATGACAATGCTTGTATGTTATGAAGCCATGTGTTACAATGGTACTGTATTTGTTTCTATTCCAAACACAAACCGTAAGGCCTATATTTAGAATAATATTGCATATAAGGCCTTACAGGAGACACGGTGACGTGTTCTTTTTTAGATATTCAAATATGAACTACACACGGAGCAAAATGAGTGAATTTACACTATAAAATACGTCTATATACATCCGTATGTAGCCTCTATTAAAATCTCTAAAAAGACTTGTATTTAGAAATGGAGGGTAAGTTAACGTACTATATTTAGTAAGGAATTAATAAATTCAATTAATAATACTGATTATATAGTCTTCACTGTTATATATGGAAGAAATAATATGCAGTTAATGCACAATGATGAGCAAGATAACAAGCAAAATTAGTGATAATGACTATATCATCTTAATTTGCTTCCAATTATATACTTTCGGTAGGTGTGTTATAAAAACAAAAATACATGTGCTGTAGCATTAAGTGGCTTCCGGGTTAAAGAATTGCCACTGAACCAAATCGGGGAGTGAAATATCGCCTAAGATAAGTAAAATTTTAAAACGGATTAATGGCATAGTCAGACGCGTAGCGAGGGTTCGGTCTATATATACTCCGTAGTCCGTACTACTTCAGCCCACCAACTCAAGCAGACGGACACCAAGATGGATCCTCTGGTCACCCTCCCCGACGACCTAATTTTCATGGAAGTCTTGGTGCGACTGCCCGTGAAATGCCTTGCGCGCTGCAAATTCGTCAGCCCCAACTGGCGCGCCCGCATAGAGGGCGCCGACTTCGTCAGCCACCACCGCAAGCGCTCCAGCGCGAGCCGGCCGTCCATTCTTTTCATCCCCCGCAAGCATGGCATCAAAGACGAAGAAGAGTTCTCCGACGACATCAGCTTCTACCGCCTCGGGCCGGGACAGGAGCCCGATACCTTCGAGGACGAGGCAGAGCTGATGCTGGAGAAGGCGTGCCCGCCCGAAGCGGCAGGCATCACGAACGTGATCTACCCCATGCACTGCGACGGCCTGGTCGTCATCGCGACCGGCACGGACCAGGTATTCCTGTGCAACCCAGCCACCAAGGAGTTCGTCGCGCTGCCGCTCGGCACCCCGGACGTCGACATCCACTGCATGAGGCCTCCATCGGCAGCCATCGGCTTCGACCAGTGGAAGAACCAGTACGTCGTCGCCAGGTACTTCTACCGGCGCCGGTGCTACAAGAAGCCCAGCGGCAAGCTTGACTACGACATCGGGCACGAGGTATTCACACTCGGGAATAACTCCTCCTGGGAAGCCACCGCCGACCCTCCTCACGCTATCGGTGACACGCCACCGGTGTGCACGAGAGATGCCATCTACTGGGGGTGCGACGGCAGGGAAGACCCCCGGCCGAGCTCGCTGATGCGGTTTAGCCTGCGCTACAGGACGTTCGATTTGGTGCCATGCCCTCCTCGTTTCGCCTACAACTCTGGCATCGAGCATCTGGCAGATCTGGGTGGCAAGCTGTGCCACGTCAACATTGCGACCTCGAAGACGGCCTTTCACGTGTGGCAGCTGGCGGACGACGGTACACTGTGGTTGCCGCGCTGCCGGATTTATCCAGGTGATGGTAGTTATTTCGGCTTTGGTGCCTTCTTGCCGCTTTTGGCCGCCGGTGGCAGGATGCTGACGATGGTGTCCGACGTCGACCAGAGGTTGTACTGGTGCGATGAGAAGAGCGGAGATGTTGAAAAAGTGATGAACCTGGAAGATATCGATTTCGAGGAATGGGACGACTCAAACTACTGCATTCACCACGTCGTCCCTTATAGGGAGAGTCTCATCTCCATCAGGAACTATATGGTGTAATGCTGCTAGTCTTATCTTTTTTAATTTCATGTTTTGTTCATTAGTAGCTAGGTTCAACATACAATAAAGGGTTTGAGTGATATCAGGTTTTTGTCCCATAGTTTGTGTCTGAAGCAGGCACAAGTCAGTGGGTTTCCTGATATTGCTCCGAGCTCGCTACTTCTCTTTCCCCACCTCCTGTTCTTCCAGTTACCAAAAATACTTTGTATTTCCGTTATGAGAGTAATGGAAAGGGGTAGACCGGCTCGAATAAAATAAAAATTAAAGGTTTTGAGTTATGGTATGTGCAACTAGCAATAATATGAGTAGAGTCCAAAATCTTAGGTAGTAGTGTAATTTTCTCTAAAACTGGGCTAGAATATCGAGCATGAATTGTAAAAATGTACATGCATATGCAACCTCCATAAAAGAGAAGTGCTTTGGTACCCTTACCCCCCAATCCAAAAACTTTGAAAAGGTTTCTGATTTTTGTTCATCCAGTCAAGAGAATAATTCTCTGATTTATTCGGTAATTAATTAATTAGAAACTATTCCTAAACCATTTCATATTTCTAACTCTCAATTGACTCGCCTCCCTGGCCAGTCCCCTCGTCGAGATTTTGCTCTTCCCTTTCAAGCTCGAGCAAATTCCCTCACGTCGCACCATACCGCCGCTCCCTGCCTGCTCCTTTTTAATCCAAGGGTAAGTTATGATCTTAACCATAGATCTGCTTTGAAAATTCTAAACATTTTAAAGGGGTTGCCCAAGCACGCCTCCCATAAAAACTCAAGTGTGTCTTCACAATAAAATTTTCCATTCATCACGGTAAGAAAATGGCTTGACTGTGAGCTATCCTTTTGAATTAGCTCAGTGACTAGACAACATGTGTACTCTCTCCACCCATCTGGAAAATTAAAGTAGGCGTTAAAATTGGAGTGACCAGATGAGATTGTACCAAATTATGGAAGAAAACGCGACAGTTTCGTCGTGATTCATCACTAGAATTCCGGTAGGAAATCCGAATTTTTTAATTGGCGGACAAATTACGGTCGCATTATTTTGGTATGATTTTATAATCTTAGCGGCCATATGAGTTACTCCATCCATCGATCTAGATAAGGCTGCGATAATAAGGAGTAACCCTGAGGAGAACCGATCGTCGATTGGGTGGCAGAGGAGCGGGTGTGCTCCTAGCTCACCAGTGTTCGAGTCTTGGACTCGGCGCTTTGTGCTCAGGTGTTTCTTCTATAAAAACTAAGCGTGTGGATGTGAGAGATGTTCTGGACTCAATCTTTCTAATTCATGTTTTGTTCATTGGTAGCTCAATTTTCAACATACAATAAAGGGTTTGAGTTTTGGTATGTGCAGTGCAGCTATAGCGATCATGAGTATAAAGTCCAAACTCTAGCAAGTGTGATTTTCTCTGAATTTGGTTCTACCATCGTGTAAAATATACATGTGCCTACTACCCGTAAATACGAGCAATGCTACATCCACGGGCTGTTTATGTACGTTTTACAGGGCTAGAAGAGTTGGCAACTTTTGATTGGACAATAATATTTCCATTCATCAACAAGATGGTTTGTCAGCTAACTTTTTTAGTTCACGATCGAATATTGTGGCTGATCTATTTTGGCATCCCTTTTATTAGTTTACTGATTTCATGAGTTACACCCCCTTATCAAGGTAAAGTTGCGACAACATAGGAGTAACCGGGTGAATCGAGTCAAATTCGACCCGAAAAATCGGCCGTTTCTCCGTAATTAATCACTATAGACAACCATTGTAAAATCCGGTCTGACGCACGGGCCCTCCACAATTAACATGTCATGTTATGCATGACTCTCCTACATGGTTTGCAAACATGCTATCTATAGGGGTCCTAGCGCATAATGGACACATGCCCGCTGTAAAGCAGCAACTATTGGCATGATGGTCTCGCCGCGACTCTCTACTCCACAGGGATCTGGCTGGCTTACAATCTAGCTCACGAACACTCCGCATTCATGCTGAATCGAAGAAGGGGATCGTTTCCTAGATCTAGCCAAGTCAAAAAGTTATGTGGTACATGGAATGTACTCACAAGAAAACCAAATAACAAATAACCCAAGAAATGCATTCACACAAGGAAGCAATGCATCTTACCTCACAAGCAGCTAGGTAGTATATTATAGTTGCAAAGCAAGTTGGAAGATTATGCAAAATAAGTTATTCATGGCATAGCTTAATAGTTAATAGTCAATCAAACTCATGTGAGAGAACATTTAGACTCGGTTTAACTGCACCATGTAGACATTACATATTTTTTATTCCCTTCTATTATGTCGAGCTTAACTAGATTACTATTGGAAAATGGTTGTATGTCAAGTGCTCGTTTATTTGCTCACTGCATTTCTATGGGCACTCTACAAAGAACTGTCTAAACTGTGTGCCTAGGGGAAACACACGGAAAAGGACCACACAAACCCAGTGCCCATCAAAAAATACTCAGCAAACCGGGGCCCTCGGTCTTGATCCGCGTTTGCCGAGTGCAGGACCACAAACCCCCGGTATACACGTGACACACACCTACAAACATGTGGTAGGCGGAAGCCTAATGACGGTGCACGTATTTCTGAGTGCCGCTTGTCAAACACTCGGCAAACGGATGACCCGTTAGCACACGACTTTGGTTTTGTTGCGCTACATAATATTTGCCGAGTGCCTTGGCAAAGTTTTTTTCATTTGTATTCCTTTGTTCTATTTTATTTTCTTTCTCCCACCATATTTCTCTCCATGTCTTTACTTGCGCCACTCTTTACCACCCTTTCTTTCCGGCCACTATTTTTCCGACATCTCTTATTTCTACCCTTGCCGCCACTTTCTCCCGCTCAGTGTTTTCCCGGCTCTCTTCTCCCTCCCTTTTTCTTGTGTTGTCACGAGCCTATATATAACATGAGTAAAAGGTGATGTCCTCCCATGGCCTTCATGATCCACCGGTATGCTAGCGGATGTGTGTGTGGAGGTTGCGACTATAGGAAAGGAGAGGGGTAGCACCACGTGGGAGTGAGTGTCATCGCGATGTAAGAGGACACTATGGGTTTATGTCATTAAGTGCATCTTCATACATTTAATGCATGAATATAAGTTTGAACTACAAGCGCATGAAATAGTGTCAACAAATGAGTAAAAATTATGAGACGAGACATGCTATCATGATATGGCCCCTAGAGGATGTGGGCAGAATATGAACTACGGGTACATGAAATCATGGATAGAAATGCATTAAAAATCCTATTTGTGATCTTGAGTCTATGATGTGGCCTTGTCCAAAGAAATAAAAGAGGAGTCCTAGACATCGGGTGGCCAAGACTAGGCCACCAATATTATATAAGTTATTGCCATTTTAATTCTCAAAATGAACCTAGAAATAACAAGACTTGGCATGGTGTCATGATATGGACCCTAGAGCATGTGGTAAAATTGTAGAATGCTCCACAAAATTTGCCACGTGGACTCCTTAGAAACGGGATCATCTACGAGGAGGGATCAACTTTGCATGCGAAGTGTCCTGCTTCCCTGCGTTGAAACTTGTACTACACTAAACATACAATGTTACATCAAACATGTCCAGTTTTGGACTTTTGGGTGGTATGTTTGCTATATTTAACCATATAAGTGCATTTCTGGGATTTTAATGCATGGAATTCAAAATCTGAAGGCACATGAAATCATGGCCAGAAATGGATTGAAAATACTATGTGTGGTATTTAGTCTATGTTTAAGCCTTGTGTAAGATGACAAGAGAAGTCTCATACACTAGGGGGCAAGACTGGGGCACATACATGTATGTTATTGCCATTTCAATTCTCAGAAAAAAAACAAAGCCCAAAAATCCTAAGATTTCGCATGGTGTTGTAATATGGCCCCTAGAATTTGTGTTAGAAAATTGAGAATGTTTCACAAGAGTTGTCACGTAGGCTGCATAAAAATGGGACAATCTTGAAGGAAGGATCTAGGTTTGCATGCGAAGTGTCAGGCCGCTTCCTCAGTTTGCTTTGAAACTTTTCCTATAGTTAACATACACCATTACATTAAACATGCCAATTTTTGGCTTTTTTCGGGGTCCTTCTTCTATATTTAGCCATATAAGTGCATTTTTCGGGTTTGAATGTATGAAATTCAAAATCTTTACTACGCGCACATGAAATCTTGTCCAGAACTTGGCTGGAAAAGCCTATTTGTGCTCTTTATTTTATGTTTAGGCCATGTGCAAGAGAATAAAAAGAGTCCCATACACCGGGTCCCAAGAGTAGCCACTGACATGTAGGATATTGCCATTTTAATTCTGAGAAATACTAATGAAGCCTAAAAATCCGAGACTTATCATGGTAAAATATGTCCAATGGAGGTTGTGGGGAAAATGGGAATATTTCAAGCCATAATGCAAACTACTTAGAAACATGGCCATCTTGGAGGAAGGATCTATGTTTCGAGGGGGAACGGGTCATATGTTATATTTAATCATACTAAATGACCCATTGCGCCAATGGTTGTGGTTAGTCTTTCTTTGGCCAACCAGGACAACCCAATATCCGAGTCGATAGAAAGGACACTACTGGGAAAATACTTATAGATGGGCTCAAATTAGTGGCACTTGAGGGAATAACCCTTCACTGCTATTTTGGAAAAGTAGCAGTGACGAGTAAAAAATGTCGCCGACCACTGCTATGTGTACAAAAGCGGCGGCCGCAAATTTGAGCCCGCCATTTGTTTAGTTTTAACAATTTAACCATAGGATAAAAGCAGAAGTGGCATGCGGCTAATACGTGCCCACCATAGCAATATTTCATTGAGCCCACACCATTTTTTCCAAAATTTGCAAATGTTAGAAGTGGTAGGCATAATGGAGTGCCCGCCACAATATAGTAGGTAAGAAAAATGCTTGAAAAAATCATATTTACTAAATTAGAATAGTCTAAAACTTGAGCATGGGACTTCCAGTGGTGTGTGTTAAACATAGAATTTTTTTGAAGTGGAAATGTGATTGCTTGTATCTGCGTTGCTATTTCCCCGAAGAGAAGATGATGGTGCAGCATAGCAATGGTAAGTATTTTCATCAGTTATGAAACCGAGGTTATCAATCCAGTAGAAGAACAAAGCAACACTATGTAAACAGCACCTGCACACAAATAACAAATACATGCAACCCAACGCGTAAGAGCGGTTGTCAATCCCTCCTCGGTATTGAGATTGATTAAATTGTATGAGATTGGATAAATATATCTAGCAAAAACACACACAAAAAAAGTGCAGCAAGGTATTTTGGGTTTTTGGAATAATAGATCTGAAAACAATATGATAGGAAATAGACCCGGGGGGCGTAGATTTCACTAGTGGCTTCTCTCGAGAAAATAGCATACGGTGGGTAAACAAATTACTGTTGGGCAATTGATAGAAGAGCAAATAATTATGACGATATCCAAGGTAATGACCATGTATATAGGCATCACGTCGAAGATTAGTAGACTGAAACGATTCTGCATCTACTACTATTGCTCCACACATCAACCGCTATCCAGCATGCATCTAGTGTATTATGTTCATGGAGAAATGGGGTAATGCAATAAGAACGATGACATGATGTTGACAACATCTATTCATGTAGGAACCGACCCCATCTTTTTATCCTTAATGGCAAAGATGCATGTGTGCCACTTCTCCTTCTGTCACTGAGATTGAGCACCGCAAGATCGAACCCATCACAAAGCACCTCTTACCATTGCAAGAAAAATCAATCTAGTTGGCCAAGTCAAACCAAAGTTTCGGAGAAGAAATCCGAGGCTATAATAATCATGCGCATAAGAGATCAAAGAAGACTCAAATAATATTCATAGATAAATCTGATCATAAAATCACAATTCATCGGATCCCAACAAACAGACCGCAAAAAGAGTTACATCAAATAGATCTCCAAGAACATCGAGGAGAACATTGTATTGAGAATCAAAAAGAGAGAAGAAGCCATCTAGCTAGTGCTAGAACATTGTATTGAGATCAAAGCTTAAATTGAGAGATAAAATATTTTGAGAGGCATGCTTTTCCCATCAACGAAAATGACCAAGTAATTCTCAATACTTTCCATGCTAAATACATCATAGGCGGTTCCCAAACATAAAATAAAGTTTATTCCTTTTTCCACCATTCTTTCACAATCCATGGCTATCCGTATCCACGGGTGCCTTCCATGCCAACACTTTCCAATGAATTTATTATTTGATAACATAAAGAAAATTTCTTTTTCATTTTGGGACTAGCCATCCCTATTACCTCCACACTCTCATGCAATGACAAGTGAATAAGCACTCATCTTAAGAATGACACATCTAGCATGGAAACATATTGGCCACCCCCTGCCGCTTCATGAGCGGTACGGGCAAACAAAAAGGAAATCCATTTTGAAAATTAGAGTTGGCACATACCAATTTACTTGGAACGGCACAGAAATACCGCATATAGGTAGGTATGATGGACTCATATGGCACAACTTGGTTTAAGGATTTGGATGCACAAGTAGTATTCCTACTTAGTACAAGGAAAGGCTAGCAAATAAATTGAGAAGTAACCAACCAAAAACCGAAAATTCTCAAACGAGCATTAAGCATAACTAACACCAAATAACGCACCACAAGTAGGATGTAATTTCATTGCATAACTATTGACTTTTGTATTTGCATAGGGAATCACAAACCTTAACACCAATATTCTTACTAAAGCATAATTACTCACCAACATGACTCACATATTATTATCATCATATCTCAAAACTATTACAAAGAATCAAGTTTACAATATCCAATGATCTTCGTGAAAGTTTTTATTATATCCCCCTTGGATATCTATCACTTTGGGACTAATTTCATATATTACCATTGCTTATAACAAGCTCTCAAACAAATTTAAGTGAAGAACATGAGCATAAATAAAAAAAATCATCTCTCAAAATAATATAAGTGAAGTACGAGAGAATTTCTTCAAAAATTTACTAACTCTCAAATTAATCTAAGTGAAACATGAGAGTATTTCTTCAAAAAATTAAAGCATCACCATGCTCAAAAAGATATAAGTGAAGCACTAGAGCAATTATATAGCTCAAGTAATTTAAGTGAATCACATAGAGCAATTCTAGCAAATCATAGCATCATTATGGCTTTCTCAAATAGGTGTGTCCAGCAAGGATGATTGTGATGAACTAAAAACAAAACAAGAAAAGACTCATAAAATAAAACGCTCCAAGCAAAACTCATGATATATGACGGATAAAAATATAGCTCCAAATAAAATTACCGATGGTTGTTAGAAGAAAGAGGGGATGCCTTCCGGAGCATCCCCAAGCTTAGTTGCTTGTTTATTCTTGAATATTACCTTGGGGTGCCATGGGCATCCCCAAGATTAGGATCTTTTCACTCCTTATTCCTTCATCCATTGTGATCTCACCTAAAACTTGAAAACTTCAATCACACAAAACTTAACAAAAACCTTCGTTAGATCCATTAGTATAAGAAAACCTATTTTTACTTTAAGTACTATTGCAAACCCATTCATATTTTTTTATTTCATTATACCTACTGTATTCTAAATTTACCATGGCAAAAAAACCCGGTATAGTCCATAGATTCATCAAAATAAGCACATAATGCAACGAAAACAGAATCTGTCAAAAAAAGAACAATATGTACAGACTCGAATTTTAGTCATACTTATGTAACTCCAAAAATACTGAAAACATAGGAAAACAGAGGCAATTCATATATCAGTCTCTTGTAAAAAAATCAGAATTTTTCTTTGCTATAGTGATTTTTAACAATTCTGCTACTGGATGTAAAAGTTTCTGTTTTCCATCAAGATCAAATCAACTATCACACCCAAAGCCATCCTAAAGGCATTACTTGGCACAAACACTAATTAAAATATAAAAACACAATCATAACAGTAGCATAATTGTATGAACACACAAAAACATAAAGAAAAGGAGAAAAAATTATTTTATTCATTGGGTTGCCTCCCAACAAGCGATATTGTTTTATGCCCCTAGCTAGGCATAATGCATAGATTCAAGTATTGTCATTTTTAGTTTTTAACTCCTCAATCACACAACCATTATCTCTATAAGTTACGATAATCAAACTCATAGGAACAAAGTCAAGAGGAGTATTTTTATAGATTGGTCCCTTTATTAAATGTACAAAATTTGGGTGAACACTAATCATCTTAAGATCTTCGTTGTTGCTACTAGAAGTGGCACCCTTATTGCTAGGAGAATGTGTAGATTTGCAATTCTTGCTAATAGGAGTCTTTTCAATAGTTTTAATGGAAGAAAAAGCTAAGCTCAAGTTACTAAAAATTTCTTCCAACTTATCAATTCTAGTGGGGCTCTCTACTACCCTCTCGTTAACTACGGGTTCTTTTTCCCTTAATAATTTAAGAGTATCCCCTACCTTTGACATAATTTGTTAGCAAGATTATGAATACTTTTATCCAACTTTTCAATGTGTTCTTCGGTGAGCATTTTCTTTTCAATAGCATCTAGCCTTTGCTTAACATTCTCAAGAGTTAAAACTGTTTCATTGATAATGATAGGAGGTGATCCCACTAAATTTCCCATAGCATTAAAAGCATCCAAAGGGGGGCACATCAAGAAATTCCTTCCAGTGACAGTATCAAGAACAAATCTATACCAAGTAGTAATGCCCACATAAAAATTACGAAGAAGAATGGTAGTGGATTGCTTTCGAATAGATCTATTATGAGCATCACAAATTCTGTACCAAGCATCTTTTAAATTCTCTCCTCCCCTTTTCTTAAATTGAGAACCTCATTCTTAGGAGTACACGTAGTAGGTGAAGAACTAGCCATAGCAATAAGGTAGGCAAGCAACATCACACGCAAACAAAAGATCGAACAGGAAAAAGGCAAACAAAAAGAAGGCAAATAAAAAGGGCAAATATTTTTTGTGCTTTCGGAAAAAAAAAATTAGAAGTGGGGAAGATGAAAACGAGAGGCAAATGGCAAATAATGTAAATTGCAAGGAGATGAGATTTTTGATTGGGTGTCTGATAGATGTTGATGATGTCTCCCCGGTAACAGCACCAGAAATTGGCAAGTTGACAGGAGACTACCTTGACTTGATCCTCTCGGCAATGGCGCCAGGAATTCTTCCTGGTTACTTGTATTTGCGTTGGTATTTCCCCGAAGAGGAGAGGATGATCCATCACAACAACGGTAAATATTTCCCTCAGTTATGAAACCAAGATTATTAATTCAGTAGGAGAACCAAGCAACACTATGTAAATAGCACCTGCACACAAATAACAAATACTTGCAACCCAACGCGTAAGAGGGGTTGTCAATCCCTCCTTGGTATTGAGATTGATTAAATTGTATGAGATTGGATAAATAGATCTAGCAAAAACACAAAATAAAATAAAGAAAGAAAATTGCAGCAAGGTATTTTTGAGTTTTTGGAATAATAGATCTGATAACAATATGATAGGAAATAGACCTGGGGGTCGTAGATTTCACTAGTGGCTTCTCTCGAGAAAATAGCATACGGTGGGTAAACAAATTACTGTTGGGCAATTGATAGAAGAGCAAATAATTATGACGATATCCAAGGCAGTGATCATGTATATAGGCATCACGTCCAAGATTAGTAGACCGAAATGATTCTGCATCTACTACTATTACTCCACACATCAACCACTATCCAGCATGCATCTAGTGTATTATGTTCATGGAGAAACAGAGTAATGCAATAAGAAGGATGACATGATGTTGACAAGATCTATTCATGTAATAATATACCCCATCTTTTTATCCTTAATGGCAACGATGCATGCGTGTCACTTCTCCTTCTGTCACTGAGATTGAGCACTGCAAGATCGAACCCATCACAAAGCACCCCTTCCCATTGCAAGAAAAATCAATCTAGTTGGCCAAACAAAACCAAAGTTTTGGAGAAGAAATACGAGGCTATAATAATCATGCATATAAGAGATCAAAGAAGACTCAAATAATATTCATAGATAGATCTGATCATAAACTCACAATTCATCGGATCCCAACAAACACACCGCAAAAGGAGTTACATCAATAGATCTTCAAGAACATCAAGGAGAAAAATTTATTGAGAATCAAAAGGAGAGAAGAAGCCATCTAGCTACTGCCTACGGACCCATAGGTCTGTGGTAAACTACTCACGCGTCATCGGAGGAGCACCAGTGAGGATGATGAACCCCTCTGTGATCGTGTTCCCCTCTGGCAAGGTGCCGACATAGGGCTCTAGATTTGATCTCATGGTTCTAGAACTTGCGGCGGCTGGAATTGTTTTTCGTCGACTCCCCAAGGGTTTCTGGAATATTTGGGTATTTTATAGAGCTAAGAGGCAGTGGAGAGGGGGCCTGTGGGCCCCACTACCCACCAGGGCGCGCTAGGGGCCTCTGGCGCGCCCTGGTGCCTTGTGGGCCCCATGGGACTCCCCTCAGGTACTTCCTTGGCTCCCAAGTTGTCTTTTGGGTAGAAAAAATCTCCAAAAAGTTTCATGGCATTTGGACTTCGTTTGGTACTGATATTCTGTGAAGTAAAAAACAAGAAAAAACAGGAACTGGCACTGGGCACTATGCCAATAGATTAGTCCCGAAAATGATATAAAGTTGCTATAAAATGAATATAAAACATCCAAGATTGATAATATAACAGCATGGAACAATAAAAAATTATAGATACGTTGGAGACGTATCAAAATGATGTAGAATAATTGAGTTGTCTATGGAAGGCGGTGGTTTTCAATCAAAAGTATGATACTTCATCGGATAGTGTTATGTTTGTACACGAAGTGCATCAAGTTTTCAAGATCCATTTTCTTAGTGAGAGGAACAATCAGAGATAACTTTCAAGGCATGACTTTCTCTAGAGTTGGTACCATACAACCCACGTTTTTCTTCAATTAGCACTTCAAGAGTATTGAGTTTTTCCTCAACATATGTGACCTTAATAGTTATGTAGTCCCAAGAGCTTTGGCTCATGGGACAGTGTGTTAAATGACTCATCAAGGGATCTGAGCAACTTATTCACCACATCATCATTCGTGTTGTCTCTTGCACCAATGTCTTAAAGTTCATTGGTGATAGTAAGAAGTCTTGAATTGGTACTTTGAACACTTTCATAGTCATTCTTTTGAAGTGATTGAACCGAATTCGAAGAATATCCATCATGGTCTCGCCGATTGATACCTCTTCGGTCCTCAGGGGAGAGAGAGGACCGATATCAGAAATAGTAAACCGTTCAGAAAAAAATCTACGTAGCTCAGCATCGACGCCTTTGATGTGGCGACGCATTCGGTGTTTTCAGTATGAAAAGTCTTGTCAATAGAAGATGGGATTTTGCGTAGATCATCGATAGTTACCTATGGTCGACATAGCTGAAACATAAACTTCATGTGTTTAAACTGAAAGACAGCTATCTCTGATACCAATTATAGGGCTAGATATTGACCAGAGGGGGTGAATGATAGATTCTACAATTTTTTCCAAGAAAAGTAGAGTACGATAAAACAATAATAGAACCGAATAGAGGTAAAACAAAATAGGCTGGAAGTAAATTAGACAAATAACAATTAGAATGTCTGAGACATGGAGACCAGCTTGCTAATATAAGAATAACTAAGTAGAGTACAAATAGTAAAGTCTAACAAAGATGCTAACTACCTTAGGTACAACAAAAGCGAAGATAATGTTAAACATATAGAATGCAACAGATATAGTAAAGTAATCACAAAAGTCTTCGAACCAATCAAAGAGAAAGGAGGAGGGGGTAAGTTCTTCTAACACTTGCAAATTATAGAGGTAAATGAGTGCAAAGAAATATAACCCTTAAGCTCACGAGACAATTATTTGTTCACCAAGTTCAAATTGCTGGCACAAGTCTATGTCTGGTTGGAGCTATTGAGATTAAACTCAGAAGATAAGGTCTTCACCAAATTCTCCTTGAGCTAAGATGACTTAGAACTCTGTCAAACACTCATGGTATATCTTCAAGGTGATACCTAGGCTTTCCTAGACATGTTCTTCGGTGGTCCATAATTAGTGTTGGAAGTTCTTGAACAGCTAATTGTCTAGAGGATGCACAATCCTCAAGAGTAAAAGGTTAACTTCAGGTTTGATCAAGTTCTTCAGTGATGCTCAATCACTTAGTAGTTAGTAGGCTCTAGGATTTTCCTCACTTAGGATTCTCTCAATCTCTTTGGGGGATAGGTTGCTCTAACAATCACTCGTCAATTCACTCGAAGCATCCAGTCGCAAAATGGATAGAGGTGGGTGGCTATTTATAGGCGGGAGCAATCCCAAAGGCTAAAATGATCGTTGGAGGTAGGTGTCACCCAACGTGCGTGTGACATGCAGCGAGATGGTCGGATTTCAAACACAACTAATGGAATAACTTGTGAAACAAGTCATCCATCTCCTCGACGAGGACATTTAACTCTAGTGTTCTGAAGAACAACTTCTTCGACACCTCGAAGGAAATTTTAATGTCTTCACTCTTCACTCAAAGAATTGGGTTTGGATTGAGCACACACAGTAAGACTTCAATCTCAACTTCCTTAGGATTTGGGTTTAACCTAGGAGTATGATCCCTAAAAATTGAGGTGACAATAAATATCTTTGGAATACTTGTTCGAGGAACATGAAGCTTAGTATGATGATTATAAAGTTGTAGTGAAGAATTTGGTTTTCTAGTTTCATTTAGTCCGCTAGCCATGTCTAAGGTTTGGCATCGCTATTGTACTTGTCAACATTGTGCACACAAATGTTCTCTAGAATTTTTATGTTCGCATGCATCTGGTGAAGTATCATGGACTAGCAGTGGAAGTCTAAGAAGGGCTAGAAACCTCATAGTCCCCATCAACCTCGTCATTTCTATCACGTTGGTTGAGGAGGTCCAGTGCGCCAGTGACATAGGCAATGACCTGCTCTTGGAGGTCGGGATCTTCCTGATGGTGATAGATAGTGTTCTGCGTGTCTATGCCGAAGGCACGTTCGTTGTAGTTATTTAGGCTAGTTTGCTTAGTTTTTCAGTCTCATATTCAAGAGATCCAAAACCTTTCTAGCTTGCATCATGAGAGTGAAATTCACAGCTTCAGGAGATCCAAAACCTTTTTCAGCTTACCATGCCTACTCTAATCAATCATAAAGAGTTACTACTTGCAGACTTCTCATTACATATGTACAGGAAATAGGTTGATTTACCTCATGCATTGAAAAAAAATAGAGAATCTGTTGCTGCATCATTCTTGCTGCCTACGGTTTGTTCGTATTGTTGCCCCACCGACGGTCCACGGAACCCACCAGCTGATGATGCAAAATCAGTTCCCCTATGTGTAAGTTTCCTAAAGACCTTGCACAACCACTTCCACCGAAATCTCAGGAGAAAGGGGACGAAAAGAACACAGGGAAAACAAGAAACAGCAGCCAATCCACATAGGCAACCACAAAATATGCGGCAAGCGAAAAAACCCTACAAGGGAATCTGCGCAGCAAGGCACACGTCTGCTTCTAGTTATCTATGAGTAGTACTGATCATTGTGACACATTGCATTACTTCACAACAAAGTTGTTCCTGGAAGGTTGCAATCATCTGGCATTCAAAGCCAAGTGAATCTTCCCCTTCAGTGCTGGTCAGGAAGGTCATCGAGGATGAACGGGCCGAGTTTCCCTGATCTGAAAAGAGTCAATAACTTCTTGGATGCCGGACCATGTGATTCATCAAGCGGTTTGTGGGATATTCTGAACACCTTACGAAGGGCAACAAGCTGTGAGTCAATTAGACTTTCCAGCTCGTTATCTTCATCGAGGTTGCCTGTGAATTCCATGGCTGTACTGCACAGCGTTCTCTGCACCTCTATCACCAAGTCCTGTAACAGGAGGATGAGGTTATTAACTCCTACAGGAAATAGATGACTTGGAGGAAACCATTGATTACCATAGTAAGAAGTTCCGTGTAAGTTTATTATCCTGTTCTATCTTCAAATGTAGAAGTCACAAAAACAAGTTAAAACATAGGAAACCAACTCTGGCACGCAAAACGAAATGATGAAGCAAACAAGTGGGAACACAAAGGATTGAGCAAAAAAAATTACATGACAATAATTGGCAAGTCAAAAAAATGTACTACTATGTTATAGTTCAATTATATTTAATTAGAATAATTAATAAGATATGGCAGTGTCAGGCCCTGTTCATGTTCTCCCCTGTTCCTGGCGTACCAGAAGTAGGATCAGCCGTAGATTCCTCATCGTGCGGTTCTGAAGCTTGGATAATGGTTCGCAAGCAAAGGGCATCTCTCCTCCGTCGATCTACCATCCAGCGGCTGTAGTATCCTCCAGTAGCTGTAGCTCATCCGACAGTGCCATGTGCTCTGCTTTTGCTTCTTTCACTTTATCAGTGTAATGGCTATAAAGCCAGCCTCGGCCCGGGGTGTGGGTACGATTTAGCTGTATTGGGTGTAAACCCTAGCCGCCGGTGGCGTGCTAAACTTACTTTCCCCTTTCCAAAGCAAGAACCCTAGCTTGAAGCTCCCAAATTCTCTCCTAAATTTGTGCTCTGTGAGTTAAATTGCGTTGTCTAGAGCTCTGATCCAGACAATTGGTATCAGAGGCCAGTCTTTCCTCGGCGGCGGTAGATGATTGGGGCAGCGTAGAGGTTTGCTTTTGCTGTAAAATCCCTCTTCGAGCTCCGATCGGGCGGCGGAGGCAGTAGGCGGCGGCCGGAGCGGCAGCGTTCGGGTGCAGTCAGAGGACAGCCTGGTTGCCTGAGAGTATTTCTCGGGTGGTAAAATTCCAGCTCCTGGATTTGGCCGTGTACCATCGGAGGCGGGCGCAGGCGGCGGTGTTGGTGGCGGTGACAAGTTCATCCCACCCTCCCAACCCTCTATGGTGGTGATCTCTGACGGCCTTAACATGACGAGCCCTGTTGATTCTGGCTCCACAGCGGAGTTGCAGCTCAAGTCCCTCGAGTTGGACATCAAGGCGCTCCAGCACGAGAGAGAGGAAGATCGCAAGGAGTTCCAGCAGTTTCAGGCGTCTGTGAACAGAAATTTTGCAACGATGCAGAAAAACTTCGAGAAAATTCAGGACAATTTCAGGCGTCTGTTGTTAGATCCCGAGCCAGCACAGGCAGATCAAGTTGAGGAGGGCCAAGGCAGTGTTCAACTGAAGGACAACCAGATCAATTCGCCTCATGTAGCTCCGGGCAGACCCAAGCAGCTCCAAGTTCCTACACCACCATCGGTGGCAATGCCTGACAAAGGCGCACCTTTGCCAATCGGAACATCAACACTGAGAGATCATAATGGGAAGGAACTGCAGTTGGATGGTACACCTAAGGTACCTTACAGACACCCGAACTATGGGCAAGCAAGGGAAACAGCAGCAAACAATGCAGTGCAGCTCGATGACATACCTGAAGAAGAAGCAGCAGACAACATCTATAGAAGGAGACCAAACACCCCAGTGGAGGGTCGAAGAAATATCCTTACGGTAAAACCAGCTAAGCTCAATATCTCTGAATTTGAGGGCCATGATCCTGAGTCTTGGATTCAGAATCTGGAGTAGTATTTTGCTACAGCAAGAACCCCTATCGAGCATAGAACAGAACTGGCTATATCTTACCTCAAAGGTCCCGCTGTTCAATGGTGGAGGGGAACTGGATTTGCTCCAAGCAATGTTCCATGGCATAAATTTTGCTCCTATTTGTCTGATAGATTTTCTGTGGATTCGGCCTGCGATATTGTCAGTTCCTTCCATGCAGCACAACAAACTACTACTGTTACTGCCTATGTAGAACAGTTTGAGCAGTTAATGAATACCATGAGAAGAGAAAACCCAGGAATTCTAGATGATTACTATGTTTCCAGTTTTGTGTCTGGCTTAAATCCATATATTAAAAGTCATGTGGAGTGCTTTAAACCTAAAGACATGCAAACAGCAGTCTGGTATGCTAGGAGAATGGAAAAAGCACAACCTCTCACTCCTCTTCTGCAAGCTAAGCCTTATATGTCTCAGCCCAGAAGACAAGTTATCTTTGAGCAGTCCAAGACCCCTGTTCCTTTAGCCACACCTAACAGGAACACTGTTATCCAGCAAGCAAAGCAAAATCAAGTGTGTTACAAATGCAGAGAACCTTGGGTGCCTGGTCACAGGCAGGTTTGCAAAATGAGCCAGAGAGCTCAGATACAGGCGCTACAGGTGCAAGACAATGAACACCCTGAAACAATTTTTGTAACAGACTTTGATGACCCTGACCTGGAAACAAATGAGCAGCTATCTGATGAAACTGTGCTAAAAGTGTCAATGCATGCTGCCATGGGCATAGGAGCAGCCAGAAACACTTTTATATTAACAGTAAAAGTTGGAAATGCAGTTGCCACAGCCTTGGTGGACAGTGGCAGTACATCAACTTTCATAGCCCCTGAAATGGCCAGTAAGTTACCAGTTGCACCTACCCCAACACCAAAAATCAAAGTAGTGGTTGCAAGTGGAGGAATATTATGGACTGAGTTCCAGGCAAAGAATTGCCCCTATGAAATTCAGGGTCATCACTTTTCTGATAGTTTCAGAGTCTTGAAATTGAAGGGATATGATATGATTTTGGGAGTGGATTGGCTCAGGAAGTATAGTCCAGTTCAAATGGATTTTATTAAAATGGAGATGAAAATCTCTGACAGTACTGGGCAGTTTTTAACATTTGTGAATGAAACTGTACCTATCACTCCTGTGATTGAGGCAAAGGATAACACTGAAAAGCTGTTAGAACAGGCTGTGTGTGGATTTTTTTCTCTTTACTACTACTGGTCTGGAGTTAACAGCAGATAACCAAGAAATCCCTGCAGAGTTACAGCCTTTGTTAGACCAGTATGAGAAACTGTTCCAGGAACCTACTGAGCTACCCCCAAGCAGGCCTTGTGACCACAGAATTCCTTTAATAGAAGGGGCTAAAGTTGTGAATCAAAGGCCTTACAGAATTCCTCACCACCAAAAGGAAATATTGGAGAAAATAATTATGGAACTCTTGAAAAATGGAGTAATCAGACCTAGCACTAGTCCATTCTCCTCTCCTGTGTTGTTGGTGAAGAAGAAAGATGGTTCTTGGAGACTCTGTACTGATTACAGAAAATTGAATGCAATTACTATTAAAAACAAATATCCCATACCAGTTATTGAAGATCTTTTGGACCAACTCAAGGGGGCAAAGATTTTCTCCAAAATTGATCTCAGAAATGGGTACCATCAAATCAGAATGGCTGAAGAAGATATACCTAAAACTTCATTCACCACTCACATGGGATTGTTTGAATTTTTAGTTATGTCCTTTGGACTAACTAATGGCCCTCCTACTTTCCAGGCCCTCATGAACTTCTTGTTGGGCTATCTCAAGTTTGTTGTGGTTTTCTTTGACGACATGCTAGTGTTCAGTTTCTCTATGGAAGAGCACAAGAGCCACTTAAAACAAGTGTTTGAAATACTGCAAGCAAATAAACTGTATGCAAAAATAGAGAAATGTTCATTTGGTAAACAGGAGGTTGAGTATTTGGGCCATGTCATTAACTCAGAAGGAGTGTCTACTGACCCATCTAAAATACAAGCTATCAAAGAGTGGCTAGCCCCTACTACAGTGACTGAGTTGAGAAGTTTCTTGGGGCTCAGTGGCTATTACAGAAGATTCATTCAGGGATATGGAGTAATTTGCAGGCCCCTGTTTGATTGCTTAAAGAAAGAGGGTTTTAATTGGAGAGAGGAACAACAACAAGCATTTGAAGCTTTGAAACATAAGCTTACAAACTCTCCTGTCTTAGCCCTCCCATATTTTTCTAAACCTTTTATTCTGGAAACAGATGCTTGTGGGTATGGATTGGGGGCTGTCTTGATGCAAGAGGGAAGGCCTATATCTTACTTCAGCAAGAGTATTGGTCCTAAAGCAGCTGCTATGAGCACATATGACAAGGAAGCCTTGGCTATCATTGAAGCTGTTAAGAAATGGAAGCACTACTTCCTAGCAACTGCCCTTGTTATCAGAACTGATCAAGAGAGTTTAAAATATATTCAGGAGCAGAAAATCACTGAAGGCATTCAGCACAAATTATTGCTTAAGCTGCTGGGCTTTAATTTCTCAATTGAGTACAAAAAGGGAAAGGAAAATAAGGCTGCAGATGCCTTATCCAGAGTGAAGCACATGATTTCTTCCTAACTGCTACTGCTGTTACTCCCACTTGGGTGAAGGAAGTAATAAGCAGTTACAAAAGAGATGATAAAATTAAGGAACTCATTGCTGAGTGCACTGTGGACAAAACCAGCACCAATGCTTATTCATTCAAGCATGGTATACTTAGGTTTAACAACAAGATTGCCATTGGATCAGCTACTAACCTCAGGCAGGAAATCCTCCAAACATTTCACAACTCTGAGTTAGGAGGCCATTCTGGGGAAAGAGCAACTTACCAGAGAGTGAAGCTGATTTTCCATTGGCAGGGCCTAAAACAAGATGTGGTGACTTTTGTGAAAGCATGCCCGGTTTGCCAGTTGAACAAGGCTGAGCACACTCCCTATCCTGGATTACTAGAACCTTTACCTGTGCCAGATTTTGCTTGGGCACATGTAAGCATGGACTTTGTGGAGGGATTGCCAAAATCAGAAAACAAAGATTTGATTCTGGTAGTGGTTGATAGATTTACTAAGTATTCCCACTTCATTGCTATGAAACATCCCATAACAGTGCAGTCTGTAGCAGGAGCATTCTCTGACAATGTGTTCAGGTTACATGGCATGCCCTTAGTGATAGTGACTGACAGAGACAAAATATTTACAAGCAAATTGTGGCAGCAATTGTTTAAGTCTCTGAAAATCAAGTTACACATGAGCACAAGTTATCACCCACAAACTGATGGTCAAACAGAAAGAGTCAACCAGTGTTTAGAAAACTACTTGAGGTGTATGTGTTTTCAGCAACCCAGGAAGTGGCATGGATGGCTGGCACTTGCAGAGTGGTGGTATAACACTTCCTTTCACACATCTCTACAAATGACTCCATTTCAAGCCCTGTATGGTTTCCCTCCCCCAATGGTAGCAGAATCAGCACTACCAGATGCTATTTGTGAAGATAATGAGGATTTACTACATAACAGAGAATTGGCCATTGAAGTAATCAAACAGAACCTTATCAAAGCCCAGTCTAGAATGAAGCACTTTTCTGATAAAAAGCAGTTCTGGAGAGAGCATTAATTCCTAGGAAGCAGGGGAGTATCAGTATTCCAGTGGTCAGGTGGCTAGTCAAATGGTCAAACCTTCCAGTGGAGGAAGCTACTTGGGAGGATTCAGCATTTATCCAGAAGGTTTTTCCTGCTTTCAGAGCTTGAGGACAAGCTCAGGCTAAATTGGGGGGTATTGTCAGGCCCTGTTCATGTTCTCCCCTGTTCCTGGCGTACCAGAAGTAGGATCAGCCGTAGATTCCTCATCGTGCGGTTCTGAAGCTTGGATAATGGTTCGCAAGCAAAGGGCATCTCTCCTCCGTCGATCTACCATCCAGCGGCTGTAGTATCCTCCAGTAGCTGTAGCTCATCCGACAGTGCCATGTGCTCTGCTTTTGCTTCTTTCACTTTATCAGTGTAATGGCTATAAAGCCAGCCTCGGCCCGGGGTGTGGGTACGATTTAGCTGTATTGGGTGTAAACCCTAGCCGCCGGTGGCGTGCTAAACTTACTTTCCCCTTTCCATAGCAAGAACCCTAGCTTGAAGCTCCCAAATTCTCTCCTAAATTTGTGCTCTGTGAGTTAAATCGCGTTGTCTAGAGCTCTGATCCTGACAGGCAGTTAGACATATTCACATGGTGGAAGTTCAATTAGCACAAGGTGTGCTGCAGGACTCTACCTGGACATGGGCCTTTTTGCAGATCTTGTATGCTGAGGTGGAAATGAAAGTGTACACAACAAAGGAACTATAGTTACACATCAGCGCAATGCACTACAGCATTGCATGATAACTGTTGTCATAGGATAGATAGAGAGATCACTAACTGATATGGCGGGTTTTACGTGTGAAAGATGCAGCACACTCCACCAAAACTATGTTATGAGCACACGAAATCAATAAGACCATATTATAAACTTCTGCAAGACACTATGCCATGGCCCTAAATGAGATCAGGAAATATAGTGATCTAGACGCTCTTATATTTCTTTACGGAGGGAGTACAAATTAGCATCTATTGGCATTATTCCTTACAATTTTGCAAGACACTGGGCAAGAATAGTACTGGAGTGAAAACAAACCTGAAGCTATGTGTGGCACATAGAAAGTTGATAATTTAGCATACTGTATACCAACATAAAACATGCAAACAGAAGATGACTCATGGTCCCATAAGAGAAAGATATCCATGGCGAATAAATTCTTATCCACGAATAAGTTCTCCATTATGGGTGTGCTTTGTTGGAGAACGAAGTGGAACGGAATGCCATGGTTCCATTTCATGGAGTAGTTTGGTTCGGTTCCTGTGTTTGGTTGTGGGCATTATGTGGAATGGAATGGTTACATTTCAGTGTTTGGTTCAGCTCACCTGTGTAGAAAAGGGTAAGATTACCTCTCAATGCACCAACCAGCATACACACCAAGCAAAATTGCAAAAGACTGGCTTTTTGTTGGAAAACTCACATACTGATGCCTTGTTTTACGTGCGTATAATTTATTACTATATAAACCACACCATGGACAGTGTGGAGTAGCCTTTTCTTTTCCTTCAATGCTCAGAATTCTAACTCTGATAGGGCAGCTATGAGAATGCAGGAAAACAAGGATTGATCCTATGGGGAGTGATAAATTGAGGGGAAAATGAAAGAAAACAAGGAGGAAACTTGCTAGCTGATGTTGTAGCTAGTAGCACTAGAGCAAATCAAGCGATGAAGTCGCTGCTTGCCTTCCCTGCTAGCCGATGCTGCTGGCGCTCCTCTCTCTGCTAGTCGCTCCCACTCTCTGCTGCTGCTGCTGCTCCTCTTCCTGCTAGCTGCTTCTTTCCCAGGTTCCGTTGCTGCCCCGCCAAGGTTCACCGCTACTCCGCTCCTGCCTGGCCGCTGACGCTTCAAGCAGCCTAGGAATTGATCTGCCACAAGCAGCTGCAGCCGAGGAGCGCCACCCAGGAATCGCAACGCCATTGAGGAGCGCCGGCCACGAATTGATCCGCCTCCACGCTGTCCTGCTTCTCTTCCCTGCGAGCCGACGCCGCTGATTTTTGCTTCGCTGCTCACCCTACGCTGCTAACCGCCTTCTCGCTGGGAGTGCCACTGCTTGCCACTAGCCTTCCCATCTCCACCCGCCACGTTATGCCAGAGAGATGATGGGATAGGTGGGTTTG
>NC_057799.1:411507383-411525103 GCF_018294505.1 Triticum aestivum | reverse complement strand
GGTGAGACGAGATCTGTTTTTTCCAGCTAAGAGCTGGAACCATGTAATTCCAAAGATTTGGAGGAATCGGTGGATTCCGGATCTTCTAGCTAGCATAGCCACAAAATATGCCAAAATACGCTGATAGTTTAATCTGCAGTGAATCAAAGATTGCGGCTTCAAAATTATCAACTTCTGCCATGGTACTATACTAGTTTGCACAGCAAAGTTCTCATTACTCCGAACAATTTTGCAAGACACTAGGCCAGGATACAGCAGTGTCAAATGACCGAAGCAATGAATTGTGGTACATAAAATGTCAACAGTCTAGCATTAATGTATAGTTTTAGAAAAGAATTCTATGGCAAAGAATTTATTTTGTGAATAAATTCACTATTGAACTTGTTGCCAGCAAAGCCACACAAAGTTGGCTGAAATCCAACTTTGCTACACACACTCGGAGCAAACCTCCAAGCTGATTGTTTAATTTGCAGAGTTCAAAACAGAGTATGACAGAAAATAAACTAAGAAAAAACTAGATGGATGTGTAATTTTTGTTAATGACCCAACTTTGCCTAATGCTAGCCCCAGCTAGCAGTGAATTGAAGAGTGTGACTTCGATATATCATGAATACAAAGTGAAGATAAATGTACACCTAGCAGGTTAGCGATATCAATCACCAGCACTTCACAATTACTTCGGGTAGCTCCAGGAGCTAAGAGCAGGAGCATACAGCCCAACAGAGAAATTAACAAAGAGGGTACCATCTTATGAAAAAAAAAACGAAACCATGACAAGCAACAAATAATGCAAGCTCACATCACATGTGAACCATAACCATTTCATGCTATTCCAGTGCATCTGATTTGAAAGACTTCAGGTGGTAGGATCCCACTGATTATAAATATCCTTACAGAGTTATTGTTATTTTCAAAATGATAATCCATGTGATCCTCAAACCCTCATATATCTAGTACATCCTAATGTCAGCTGATGGCACGCAAGAAAAGTTTGCACGATAGCACCTGGATATGGGTTTGGAGAGACATGACCCATAATTGGCTCATGCAGTGCATTTTCTGATAAGAGCCAGTACCTGAACATACAAGGCATCGGAATTGTTAAAACGCCGCCTCCTCCGCAGTGAACCACTAGACCCTTTTTCACAACTGTCATCTGGCTCTCCATCAAATTCTTCTCTTCTGTGAAGCAATCGTCCCCAGTGTAGAGGAGTTTTTCTAATATTAAGAAGAGATAATAAATATTTGGCTATGCGCTCCTCTCCAACCACCGAATCTTTGACAGCTCCTGCACATAAACAGAAAAGTACAATATTGCAATGTGGCAGTACAAGTATTGAAAATTCCAATATCAGAGGAGAGTAAAGCTAGTAAACATGATGATCATTACGAGTAAGGCATCCCAATAATCTTGCTTTTCAGATAATTTTTGGCACAGGGAAAAGAACAGCACAGAATAAAAATCTAACCTGTCAGAGCAAGCTTTAGACCTGTTTCCATGTCTGGAATGCTTGGCACTAGAACACCTGGTGTATCAAGCACGTAAATGCTCGGCTGGCTTGCAATCTATCCAAAAAACATCTTATTGTTAAATGTACTTATAATTAATCATAACAGAAGAGACCAAACAACAGGGCACTGTCCTAGAAATGGCCGTACTTCTACAAATGCACTCACTTGAATAAAGGCACACTGTCACAGCAGTTCATGTGTGGACAGTTGAAAAGTACTGAGCTGATTGTTTTCATGAAAGAGAATGGAGTCAGGGTTTAATTAATGAAATAAGTATGAGCCAAGTGCGATGACAGGGCCACATATGGCATATGCTGGGCTGGCATGGGCCAAGGGCATGTTTGGTTTGTAACCACACTTTGCCAAATGCTAGGCAGACAAGTTAGGCAAGTGTTTGGTTGCAGCCACTTCTCAGTCATTTGCTAGCCAGCTTTTGCCACAAGTGTGCTACCAATTTTGCTGCCACAAAAACTGTGGCTTGCCACACTTCTAACACAAAGTGAGGTATAGCGTGGAAGTCAATTAAACATGCCCTAACACTCCGTTTGGATGTAGATATTCACGTCTAGGAATTGATATTGGCATTTACCTTCCCGAATGTGGCTGTTTGGATGGTCTTGGCATTGACGCATCGAATCGCACCTCGATATCGAACCGTCCTCCGCAACACTAGCGCCACCCCGTCCCGAATTCGGACCTCCGCCCCTCTGATTTGGTTGATATTGCCTCGCTCCCGTGTACCCCTTCGACTTGGCCTGAAGAAAGAAAGGTCGCTCAGCCACCGGTCGACGCAACTCACGCGGAACAGGTGCTCGCATGCCGGCAGCCGTCGGCCCTTCTCCCCGACCTGCAGCACGGCCGAGCATATGGCGCACTGCTCCCACCCCTCATCTGCATCGGCCCTCTTGAACCCGAACGTAACTGGAGCCCTGCCGAGATCTGATTCTTAGCAATCCCGCCGCCACCTGTCACAGTGGTGGGCATGGTCGCCGTTGCAAGATGCCGACGGCAAGGGAGGTGAGGATGAGGAGTGGAACGGCTACGGCCAAGGCCGGGATCCCAGGAACGAGTAGAGGAGAAAGACGGAGACGGACAACCATATTCGTGACGGAGCGGCACACCTGTCAGGCTACTTAAGCTACTGTTCTCAATGGCGGCTGGCTAGAGGACGGCAGCGTGATTGCTTGGGCTCACGCAAGGACGCATGGATGGCTTCTTGTGCCCCTGCGACCCCCGCGCCTTTCTCCCATTGCTGCTGTGTGTCGCCGCTGCTGTCTTCATGGCCGGAGCTGCTTGTCTGACTTTGCTTGTCTCGTACAAATGAGGCAATTCAATGCTTTGACCATCCAAACAAGAATCAACATCGATCTTTCCTTGAATACCGAATGCCTAATGCATACACATCCAAACACCTGAATTCGGGTTGAATATCAATACCAATGTCCTGGTGATTTGATATTGAAGCCAATTCAATTCCATGGCTGTGAATATCTACATCCAAACGGAGCCTAAATGAATTGTACTAGGTTTTGGGTTGCATGCCCAAGTTGCCCATCGTATGGATATGTTTAAAATGTACATAGAACGAAGAGGATTGAGATCAAAGAAGTGAAGAAAGGCAATTCCTGGCATCTATTTCCTCGTGTGTCTTTGTTCTTATGCTCTACCCAAATCTTAGCTAAGATTGTGCATATGTGCCGTGAATAAGATCTTCTATTTGTGAGCTTCAAGGCACATAGGTAGCTAATTTAGTTGCCAGATGGAATTGCAAAGTAAGACTTGCCAATATATATAAACTAACTATTATTAAAAACTTGAAGTTAAAACATAGTTTGTAATTTTAGTAGGAAGAAGAGGGAAACAGATTCCACACTTCCAGCAGTTAGTCCATATCCATGGATTTGTGTGCCTATTTGCATTGAATACTCAGATATGACTCAACTGGGCAGTCATTCACGTGCATAATATAACTGACTGAGCAGTCAGGTTAACATGTGATATCTGTTGTTTTTCCTGGTATCTACTGCAATCATAATGAGCATCAGGAAAAAAGAAATTAACAAGTTTAGTTTTGTCATTGACCTTAGAGGCTCACCTTATATCCTGCAATGTCTTGTGTAACTCCAGGCAGAGGTCCAACTGTAGCCCGCTTGATCTTATCGTTCACTGGGAATAGTGCAACAAACATGGATAACCAAGGAAATAAACAATATCCCTCTTTATTGTAAAACTGACTCCTAATGCAACACCCACGTTAAGCCACATCACCCTAAAAGACAAGTCATTGGATTATACTATCGAGGATCAATCAAGTCCATTAAATCCTCACAAGTTCACAGTAAAGACCTACAAACAGTCTTGCCTTTTAGTTAAATAACACATCCCTTGATGAAACGGTATCTCTTTGTTAAAAGACATGACCCTTGGTGAAAAGATGTCTCTTCATGAAAAGACATGTCAGTTGGTGAAAAGACACCTCTTTGTGGAAAGACACGTCCCTTGGTGAAGTGATCTTTCTTCACGGAAAAACATATTAGAAAAAGAATGAAAAGAAACATAATATTTTTTAGATTAACACATTACAAAAATTCACTTTGTAACTTCCCAAAAGATGCCACCATTGAAACTGCCTTAGCCGTGCCAGAAAACTAATGTACCAAAGTTTAACATTTCAATTTGGTTATGCGCATCAACAACATTTGAGCTTTGCAACTCTATGCTTAAAATGCAAAATTTATATATAAATATTTCAAAATAAACTCACTAAAACAATCTAATAATACCTGCAGCAAAGCGTGGGCTTTACACTAGTTTCTGTTATGATAGTCATACCTGGAAATCTAGAATTGGCAATTCTATGAATGGAATTAATGAGCGCAGACTTTCCAACATTGGGGACTCCAACTACCATAACAAGAAGTGTGGGCTCTTTCAAGATTGCTTCCCTTAGTTTCAACTCCACAAGCCCAAGCAGCTATTAATTAAAAGAAGCAAACATTAGATGTGTTAAACCTACACTAAGGACTAAAAATGATAGAAAATCATCATCTACGCAAGGCAAAATTGAAAATCCAGCATGGTTAAAAACTTAAAATACTTACAGAGCCTAACGGAGGTTGAGTCAAATGAAACGATAAAGATATCAAGAATCCAGTTAATAAAATACAAGACGCAGTTCCATAAGTCTGAATCCTAGTACAAACCTAGTTCAAGTGATATTCCTATTGATCGGGGAGTTACTATGAATGTTCAGTCATCATGTGTCCTATTAAGTTAAGCCAGCTCATGTCCTAGTAGGTTAAGTTTAGAATTCTAGTAGATTCCGATTCCTTAGTAGTGGAAGGTTCTGTTAGTGAATGACCTTTACCAGCACAGAATATAGAATCTCAGCAAGTGGTCTAGGCGTCTAGCGGCCAGTTATCCCTACAAATTACAATTACTAATCAGGTAAATGAAACCCGCTATCAAAGTTGCAAAAAGTTTCAGAGCTTAACATCTGATTGATGCTTTCAGTATAATACAGAAGATATCCTGTGAGGTTTACACAAAGAAAAATGGATAAACATGACAGTAACAGTTAGCTAACCTGATTAATAGAGTTGCTGCTATGTGCATTTAATGAGATGCAATCTTGCTTACATGATTGAAAATGATCAACCCACATCTGCATATTGGTGTAAACATGATCTTGTGAGTATCAGCATCAGCACCAAATCTCATTGTGTATGATAACAGGATTAAATCTCAGTAAGAACCAGATGAATGTTTCAACAAGAGATAGTGCTTCCAGCCTGAGGAGGCTGACCAAACTAGATAGATGCTTACATTCATTATATTGGGATTCGCTAGATCTTTCTTGTTTAGAGCAAGGATACGCCTCTTAGCTGCAAGCACCGGCTGAAGGTCTTCGTTTGCTGAGGATAACGGAATCTGATCATAAGTTTCATCAGTTGCAAGAAAGTAATCTCAGAAGAATAGAAACATAAGAAGCAAACAAACACTCATGAAATAGGCAGTTAAAATGATGGCAATGCATGAAGCATATTTCGTCAACTTGTAGATGCTGCTACATTTTCTTTGGCGAGCATCTTGATTATTCATTCATATACTTATAATAACAAAGTAGGAACCTAAGGCTAAGAAGTGAGACCTTATGTTCAGTTTCAAAATGTGTTTCACGGAATAATGGTTCAAGTTGCACGCAAGAAAGACATACTAACAAAAATGGTATTGTAATAAGAAAGACATTTCATCGAACACCATGCGAGCACCGGGAACCTGCCACCCTGCCTCCCTTGTCAACAACGCGATACGTTTTCGAAACAGGATAGTGATGAGCAAAGGGAGGGGAGCGGGTGTGGGGGGCTTACGCGGGCGTCGCGGACCTCGATGACGAGGTCGGCAAGCTTGAGGCGGTCGCGGATGGCGCGTGAGGCGGCAGCCATGTGGCCGGGGAACCAGTTGATGGTTCCACCGCCGGCGTTGAAGGCCATCTCACTGGCGCGCTTTCCCGCCCGCGTCAGACCCCGCATCCTGGCGGTGGCGGCTCAACCCCGCGTCGGCGTCGGTGTCGACGGCGCTGCCCCTCCTAGGGACGCCGTGTCTTTCGCTGCAAAAAGCTTTACAAGTTAGGACTGCTGGCTGCTTTGTCAGTGCAGTGCTGGTTTTGTTTCGCGCAGTTTCGGCCGAAGCAAGCCCACTACATCTTGCACACTACTGCGAGATGTAGCTCTCGCTCGACTCTAAGTTTTTTTTAACACAGTACAAATGCAGATACTTACATACACGCACATACTTAATTATACGAAGGCACGTATCTATATCCTATCTTTATGAACACCTCTAAAATACTGAGTCGGCACATCAATTTAAGATTAACAAAATCGCCACATACTAACAAACTGCTGGAATCTCTCCACGCCAGCTACGAAACTAATTAACAACCTTCGGCCAGGCCACACTATTCGGCTGGCATTATCTCTCCTAGCTGATTACCCGGTCTACACCTGAGTCAAACTATCAGCTAGCTATGCAGCTGGGTCAAGCAACAGCACGCTCGTACGTGCATGCAATCTGATGGATGTCCACACATGCACGTATACTCGCCACGGACACGACATGCACGCACACACATGCGCCGGTCACCGGTGTGGCCTTGGCGATGGCATTTGCATGCGCGCGTTGCATGCGGCCGGCTAGCTAGGCAGTGCACACGTCCGAGCTGCAGCCAGCCAGGCATTGCACGTGCCCGATCAGTTCCAGTCGGCCTCGCTGCGGCCGAGCAGGTCCAGTCGGCTACGACGGAGCAATTTGATAAAATAGCACGTCTTTCCTTGCACCTTCATAAAATAGCACACTTTTCTTTTTGTTTGATTAAATGACACGCTTTTCCTCCATGGCTGGATAAAGTAGCACAAACTGATTTTTTTTTCTCAATTTTCTGGTATGGGCCTATACATCATAATATTTTGGACGATTTTGCCCTTTGGTCTTTTCTGCCCGGTCAACAGTTTCGATCGGAGACGAGATGATTCAGAACCAGGAGAACATCGAAACAGAGGAACAAAACAGCCAGCCGCCATCTCGCCGTGGTTCCTCCCCGAGCGTCGTGACCTCGTCGCGCCTCCTATCCCGCGCCGCCCATTCCTGTGGCGGAGGTGCCACCGTCCGCCGCCCTTCGACCGCTCCCCGCCGTGCCGGAGAAGAAGGGCGCCGCCGTACGCCGCACTCCGGCTGCTTCCTCACCGTGCGGGAGAAGAATGGCGCCGCCACTTCAAGCCCCCCTACAGCGTGTGGCAGTCCAAGTCGCTTCGTGGCCGTAGCGTGCGTTTGCTGGCTGGAGGCTGTAGCTGTTCGCTGCTGTACCTGCTCGCTGCTGTGCTTGTCTGTGGCTGCTCGCTGCTGCAATAGTGTTGCCTGAAGATGATATAGCACTCACAGCTGGATATGGATATCTTCCTATGGATGCAATCAAAATTCAGCTTCAATGATTGTAACGTGTATTGATGTATAGCTTTGTTGACATGGATACAAGTGAAATTTCATCAGCATTTTCACCAAAAATTTTGGCATGACCTCTCTTTATTTCTGTACCATTTTGACATGTCACAAAAATTAAAGCATAAGGTGACAATCCAGAATGAATACTACAGAATAAGGTGCAGATGTGCTCATAGACCTGATAATCCAGAATGAATATGCTTGAGTTTCAGATTTAAAGCATAAGGTGAGTATTTGTCTCACAAGTTGCATCCAGAAGCATAAAGCAAGTCGTCAACTGACTACGCACACGACAAGATCCCAGAGACACTGAAAGGGTAAATTCAATCCAAAAGCATCGACTACGCGAAGTAGCATCAATTTCGTAAAGATGACTACTACACACTACATGATCACAAAATGGCATTCTACACTCTTTTTCTCCTCTTCGGCGTAAGCTTCTTTGCGGGCCTCACATCAACATTTGGTGGAGAAGTGGGAGTCTTTGTTTCCATAGAAAGTTGCCTGCATAATACAATAATTTCATTCATGAAGGAAGTAGCCTACAAACAACAACAATTGAAGAAAAACATCAATTTTCGTCACCTTCTTGTGATTGGACCAGGGCTGCCTTGTATGACAGGCAATGAAGATGTCTCTCCAAGAGGGGTACCAAGAGATGATTGACTGCAAAAAAGGCATTGTTCATAATATATATAAAAACACCCCACATTTGTAGAGATAAGACAAGCAACAAAAATGTTACCTTCTCGTCATTGGGCGAGGGCTAGCGTGTGGGACAACCAACGGCGACATCCCTCCATTAGGGCTACCAAGAGAAGATTGACTGCACAAAAATGCACTATTCATTATATATAAAACATGCCACATTTGTACAAATAAGAGAAGCAAAACAATGTTACCTCCTCGTCATTGGGCGAGGGCTAGCGTGTGGGACAACCAACGGCGACATCCCTCCATTAGGGCTACCAAGAGAAGATTGACTGCACAAAAATGCACTATTTATTATATATAAAAACATGCCACATTTGTAGAGATAAGAGAAGCAGAACAGTCTTACCTCCTCGTCATAGGGCGAGGGCTAGCGTGTGGAGACATCCCTCCAAGAGGGCTACGAAGAGATGATTGACTACACAATATGCATTGTTTGAGAAAAATTATCTCATGTCCACTAGAGAAGTTGAAGAAAAGCATTAGTTTTTACCTCCTTGTGACAGGACGAGGGCTGCCTTGCAGGACATCTCCTGGGATTGTACATTCAACATCAATTTCGGTGTTTGGCTTTATCTTTCTAGATTTGGGGTTCCTGTCAACAAATTCAACCAATGTTACAAAGAAAACAGTAGAGCAAATATGAATCAATATAAATTACCTTTTCTTCACTCCATTAGTTGGACAACCAGCTTGCCTATGTCCCAATTGCTTACACTTCTTGCACCTGTTTCGGTGGTGGTTTCTTTTTATAATTCCCCCTCCCTTTTCAAGGCAACTTCTCAATCTCAACTTCCTTTTTCTTCTGACTGAACTTTTGGGGAGTGGTGCATGTAATAGAAAGTCTAATTTAACATTAGGTCATTGTGACCGGTCTGTGAGAGGCTCAACAACCCCCTTATAAGCTGCCCTAAACCTTTCTAGAGAGTAGTATTCATGAAGATAATCTTCCATCTTCACGTTCCTTTTTCCAATCAAGAAAGCAAGTGCACGTTCACACGGTTTGCCTGTGTGCTGCCACTCGAGGCACGTGCACTCACTTTGTTCTATGTTAACCACATGCCTCAAATTGTCTTTGTTGATGTCCCTCACCTCACACTTCCAATTACTTGATCTGGTAACTTTCAAGTGCCCAAATCCTCTTGTTCTATTATTCACTTGTTGTACAACTGCTGGCAGTATCCGTCCTTGTAGCTTCTCCCCAATCTTTCTCCTCTTCTCGAGCAATTTCATTATCTTTCCGTTAAGTGTGTCAGCCAACCCATCAACAGGAAGATCTTTGATCCTTTAATCCAATTGTTGAAGCTCTCCGCGAGGTTGTTATGAATGTAATCACACTTGATCTCGGTGTCAAAACTAGACCTCGTCCACTTCAGATTATGGTAATCTTGCAAATACTTGCCCACGGTTTGGCTAGATTCTAGAACCTTGGAGAAATGGTACTCAAACATTGAGGGTCTATGTGTCTTGGCCGCACCCCACATGCATCCAACTATGTCACCACGATATCTTTTTGAAAAATTCTGCATCAAATGCCTGAAACACTCCCTTTGTTCTGCCTGAGGGAAAACTTTCTTAACTGCATTTTCTAAGCCTTTGCATGCATCGGTACATATAGCAAGCTTTGAAATTGGCCCTAATGCTCTATGCAATTGTGTCATGAACCATGTCCAATTATCTTCATCTTCAACCTCAATAAAACCAAATGCAAGAGGAAACATCCAATTATGACCATCTAAAGCGGTACATGCAGCTAAATGACCATTCCACTTTCCATTTAATGCAGTTGAGTCTATGCTAAGATAAGGCCTACATCCTGCATGGAATCCATCTACACAAGGCTTAAGTGCCATAAAGAATCTGTGGAAGTAAACCTTACCATCCGTTAGTTTAGTATCAACCTCAACAATGCTTTCAGGAGATCTCAGTTCCATCTCTGCATAAAAATTGAATAGGTATCGGAAACTACTACCCCAAGACCCATAGATCTCATCCTTTGCTCTTTCTCTCCCCTTCCATACAGTGTCATAGCCAGTGGTTACATTCCAGTCTTCCTCCAACTTCTCTTGTAAATCCTTGCAACCAATGTTTGGAGTTTTCCTCAAAATTTTCTTAGACCTTTCTCGAACCCAATCCTGTGAGGCCATTGCTGAATTTAGTCTGCTACTTGAAACACATGTGTGCGCCGGCCCTATCTTGTTAACCTGCATATAGAACAAAGTTGTTAGTGTCGCTACAATAAGATAATGCTACCATAGTACAAAATAAATAGAAAAACTGAATATAGTAAGTTATGTTGGTACCCTGGTCTTTGTCTTATCAGCCATCAAACGACATGTTATTTTCCATGGACAATCCTCAGCCATACAATGTGCCATCCACATACTCTTATTAGCTCTGTGAGTTCCGAGGTTAAATTCTTCATTAATTGCCCATTGCCTCACAGCCCTCCTACAATCTATCATTGTTGGAAAGATTGAGCCTTTCTCAACTTTAGGATAATCTTTGTCATATGACATTTCTATCTCCTCGGGAACGTGATCATCAACTGATATAGCTCCTTCAGCCATTAACTCATCACTAACATGGCCGGCAACAACCGGAACGGGCTCATTTACTGGTTGAGCATCCTCAGTCTCATCCTCAATTCCGAGTACCTCACACATGTCTTCATGGGATATAGGATATATTACATCATCACCAATAGGAGTTATCGCAATAGTGGACCAATCAATGACTTCACCATCAGATTGCGTATATCTCGAATTGCTAATAAGAAAATTACCAGTTGTAGAATTGTCGACACATGTTGCACTACTTGCATTCGACTGGTAAACGTCAGAACTTGAGCAGATAATATTGTCCACAATCTCACCAGATGGGATATTTTCAGAGCAATATGATGTTGTAACCCCATTTGCACTGTCCACAACTTGAGCTAGCACTAGCAATTTTTTTCTTCCCATCTCTCAAGAAAAGCTGTCAGTAGCTTCCAATAATTATCGATCCTCTCAACTGATTCAAAGTGCTTGTCTTGGCACAAAATATGTACCTCTTGCCTACTTCCCCAAACAATTTTGGACCGAATGAGTTCGACCATTTTTTCAACCGTAAAATGTTTCATGTTAACCTCAAACTCAATATCATGCTCGGCAACTTGACGCTCCCTGCCATCGTCAAGCTTTGCGACAAATCGGAGAACTCTAACAGTTAATTCATAAATGACAACGTGTGACTCCGCACCTTCTTCCCTACAAAATTACACGGATTTTCAAAACACAAACAATGGTTAGGTCTAACTATTCATAAAAAAACTGACGTTAACAATTCATAGAGTTTGTGACTGACCCTGCTGGAACTGCGCCCTTCGGCTCCATCACAGTGAGCTAAACTTTTTGCTGTCATGAAGCCAACAAACTAGCTCTCCTCCACAAAAATCTCCATGATATAAGGTTCCTGGATGACTTGCTTCCTGATTCCACATGTGAGGTCAAATTAAAGGAAGAGAGATGTAGAGGAGGAAACCTGTACTGGTAGGGAGAGAAAGAGAGATCAACAGACAAGATGGGAGAACACCTGTAACTCACTGCAAGATGAGCGGCGGCGGCGGAACAGGTCGAGCGGCGGCGGCGGAACGGGTCGAGGGACGGGTGATGAGGGCAGCACGCCATGGCAGAGGCACAGCGAGTCAACGACGATGGAATTTGTGGCGCCTGTGTGAGGAAGCCGGCGAGGTGGCGGTCCAATCTGCAGGAATTGGTCGTCTCTGCAGTTGGGATAGGTCTTCGGCCGGTGGACTTGCTGTACTTTTTGCTGGAGTGGGATTTTTCTGTGGTACAGCTGGTGCTATGGCAATTGAAATCGGTATACCTTTTGCTGGAGTGCAGGTCCTGTGTGGTGGGGCTAGTGGTGTGGCCAGTGAAGTATGGGTACAGTCTGCTGGAGTCGGTCCTACGTTTAGTGTCACTGGTTGTACAGCCAATATAAGTGGGGCACTGTCTGATTTCTCCGGCACCACCACGTTTTTCAAGGACTTTGCTGGTGCTCCTTCAGGTTCGACAATCACCCTCTTCCTTTTTGATGTCTGATGCACAAGAACAGCATTTGAGTGGAAAAACATGGTATGATGACAGATGGAATATGTATTGATAATGGATGGGCATGGCATCTCGAGTTATATGATGAGTAAACTAAGAAGATGGCGGTGCAACAAAGTAGAAGAAATGCAAGATACGCGCAATCAATAAAACCTTGCCAAATTAGAACAGGCACCTTGATGGGTGAACAGGACAGGCCATCTGCCTTTGACTCCTCGAGGTTAGAATAGTCATTAGGATGATATTCTGAACAAGAATCAACAGGTGGGGAGCGTATGAGTTTCATTGCTTCCAGAATGGCACTCAATGCCTTGGTGCTAATTTTGTAAGTCATTGCAGTGTTCCTCAATATTCTTCTGATGCGCGGATTCTGATATTCACTGTAATTGCGTATAATATCTGAGAACCATGAAAACATAAATAGTTGTGAGATTATCTTTGTAATGCAGATGATATTCTAATATAGGGGCGCCCCTGTAAACACTTGTGTGCTATCACTGGATTCTGATGAGAGAGCTCATGTGTGCTGTAATATGGTGCGTGCATTTATATAATCTGGCACAAGTACACAAAAAATAGGCTCCCGAAGTAAGGATAGCTGGCAGATGATAGGTTCATAATATACTATATAGAGAGTTTATTGCCAAACCATGATAACAAGAGCACACAACAACTAGGCAGATCATAGTGTACATAACAGGGGTACACCATAACCACGATATATAAATCGGGAAAGTGGAACTGGCTTGAAAATACGGTGTTGTATTGCCGCTAGTAATTGAAAGCCTATCGATCACGTACAGGCCAACTCTATTAGCTGTTGACTGCAGATGTCCCTGCGCCCCTTCCTGACAAGGAACATACTGTACGTACTAAATACAGAATAAACAAAGAGGAACATGTTAAAGAACATAAGAGGAAGCATATTCTTGAGGTTCCGCTTCATTGCATACAATGTTGGTTGCCCACTCATGATGAATCACAACGCCCAAAGAAATGCAATTCCATACTGTCTCTCTATATGTGGCAATTTTGAACATGAGTCATTAGGATCATATTCTGAACAAGAATCAACAGGTGGGGAGCGTATGAGTTTCATTGCATCCAGAATGGCACTCAATGCCTTGGTGCCAATTTTGTAAGTCATTGCAGTGTTTAGCTTCAAGAGTGGACTGCTGCTAGTGCGACACAAAGCAGCTACACAGATCATAGTGTAGATATAACGAGGAAAACCGTAAGCATCAGAGTAAAATCAACAAAGTGGAACTTGCTGGAATATATGTGCTAGTATTGCCGGTACGGCTAAAAAGGCTTCGGATACCAGCTCTCTTCAAGTGAAGGTGCGGTACTGTTAATATCAGTGTTACTCTCAAAGGCGACACAGCTCCCCGCATTTCCTTGCTATTCTTATAGGATTCAAGTGGGCAGGTGACTACAAATCCTATTCCTATGTTTACAAGATCCTACGAATCAAAGAGGCTCAAAGTGTCCATCACAACCGACCGTATAGACCTCTACACTGCAAAAGTCCCTGCTCATCTTCAGTACAAGGAACATACTGTACCACTATCATACTCCCCCCGTTCCAAAATATAAGTCTTGGTAGAGATTTCCACTATGGATCACATACAGATGTATCCAGATACATTTTAGAGTGTAGATTCACTCATTTTGCTCCATATGTAGTCCATGGTGCAATCTATACAAAGACTTGTATTTAGGAACGGAGAGAGTACATATTAAAGAAGAACGAAAGAGGAACATGGTAAAGAAGAGCAAGCAGATTTTGGATAATAAAATGTTGGTTGCGCAGTGCCCACACATGATGAACCAGAGCGCATTAAGAATGCAACTCCCAGCTATCTCTCAACCATTTCAGGCGGTTGGATGAAGATCCTATGTCTCCTAACCCATCTTCTTCCTCATCTCTGATTCTTCCCATACAGAACACCGCACGGGCTGTCGGCTGGACCACCGGCCCCCGCCGCCTGTGTTCCTCCGCCACCCCCACCCCCGCCCCAACCCCCACCCGCGTCGAGTTATCTTCGTTCGGCAAGGCCCCACAACCACCCGAGCCCCTTCGTTCGCACTGGCGAACTCCGGCGAGATCTGAAAAATCGACTGACCCAATTTTGAAATTTAGTCTACTGTGATTTAACTAGTGTGGAATATAAAAGGGGAAAACCATAAGCATTGGGAGTATAGTGTTGAGCGTGCCATGGCGGATCTGAAGGTGCAAACTGGACAAAGGTAACTTTGCAACCAAGACAAGAAATCAGAGTAAAGCAGTGGCGATCTATTTTCTTGCTGCGATAAATAAGTTGAGCAGATACGAAAGAGTACCGCCTCTGGTGCGGCGCCGTGTATGCATCTGCTGAGAATTTGACGGTGCTGCGGTAGCGATGGCTATCGGCGGCGTGGAAGCAGATCTAGGAGGGTAGACGGTGGCGGCGGGGCGTGGTGGACGAGACGGTCATAGGAGCGGCGCCGGCAAGGTGGACAACGGCGGGGATGAAGCGAGAGGACAGGATGCAAGGATCCCGATCCGAAGCCGTGGATGAGACAGGTCGATCTCTTGTAATGGACGGCGGCGTCGGGGTATCAGCTCCAGCATGGTGGAGGAGGACGGCGGTGGATGGGGTGGCGGACGGCGGCGGACGGAGGAGGGTGGGGTGGAGAGGGTATTTTGGCGCCCACGGAGTACGAATGGGGAAAAGGGAGGTAGAGAGGAAGGGGGAACCATGCATTTAGGGCGCGCTTGTCTCAAATGCGAGGGAATTTACAAACTTAGCCCCCGTATCAAATTTCTACTACATCACAGCAACATTAGTCGGTTGGGGATAGGATGGTAATCTCGCATACACCGAATATTTGCCGACGAGAGTTTGTTTTTGGCGCCCACCGTGTATGAATATGAATCGGGGAGGAAGTCGATTTCGGCCGAGGACACACTATGTTTTGGCGCCCACCGTGTATGAATCCGGGTGAGAGGCGGTTACGTCACGTTTGGGTGAAATTACAAACCTACCCCTATCGAAACCTATAGAAATCCAGCAGATAGGCTTTGTGTGGCAGGGATAGGCAGTAGTGATTTCCATCTCGCAGATTTTGGTTTCGGGTGGTTACTGCGACTTTCCCCGCTTTGTTCAAATTTTGCAGAGTGCACGTTTACCGTGCCAACTCAATTCGAATCCCGTTTGTATTCTATTTTTTTCGGGCGGGATCCATTTTCAATTGGAATTACATTCTATATACATCATTTTATATATATATATATACTTTCAAAAGCACAACACCATTTATACATAAATATGGTTTACAAATGGCATGATCTCAGATTCATAAGGTTGTATCCATCAATTTGGATTTTCAGATATTTGAAACCACTTTATGTTGAAATCCAATGTATGCATTCCTCGCTAACTGTCTCCAATTAATGTGTGTTTCATGCGGGGTTTTTTTACTTCTCAAACATGTATAATGTGTTTCACACACGCAACATATAGTGTAATCCCGTTTAGACATTAATTGCATATAAACCATGCATTGTTTGTAATTGAAGAATCTATGGATCACCAATATTGATAAACTATATAACATTACACGTGTGCCCAAATTCAAATGAATATGCATGTTTGATACACCAATTTGCGTTATGATATTATCGATGTCGTGATCTCCAGTTTAAATATTTGAATCCCCTTTAATCCAGATATTCGTCTCATATAGCTATCACTCATGCTTATATAGGACTATCTCTCTGGACCTATACGCGTTCATCGTCTCTGAGGTATCTCTCGTGCTACCTGTATGTCGACAATGATTTTTTATCTTCATAACACACTGACGGTACTCTCTCCCTCGACCTTCATCACTCTATCTCTCTCTAAGTATATCTCGCTCCCTGCTATGTGTCTCTAACTATGATTCTCCATGTGGAATCTCTTTCTCTCACACAAACACAAAACTTTGTCTCCCGGGGTCTCATTTCTCTCTACTATTCCCATGTGTGCCACTCGCACACCCCTCATACAGAGATGTCTTTCGCTCCTTAGATATGAGAACCTACGACTCTTCCTCTTCAATGTCTCTTTCTCACACACAAACACAAACTCTGTCTCCTAGGGTCTCATATTTCTCCATGTTCTCTTGTATGTCGCTCACACACACCCTCTCTCCCTAGAGATATCTTGCATTCCCTCGTATGTCTCTCTAGCTATCACTCTCGTTGTGAAATATCTTTCTCTCTCGCAGACACAAAACTCCGTCTCTCTGGATCTCATTTCTCTCTGATATCTGTTTGTATGTGACTCACATGCACCCTCTCTCTATCTCTCTCACACCCACACACATAACCCAGCCTTCTGACCCACTCGACTCCTATCTCTAACGCACACTAGCTAGCATCTTTATCTTTCTATTTATCTGTTTCTCCATCAACCTTCTTTCTCGCCCTCACTCTTGATTCCTATCACGCACACTACATATGTTTCTCTCTACATGCAGTCAAGTGCCCTCTCACACACATATATAACTTCACCCTTTGAACCACCCGACGGTCATCTCCAACACCCAAACTAGCGGGTGTCCCTCTAGCTAGCATCTTCATCTCTGTATCTATCTGTAGTTTCTCCGTTAACATTTCTTTCTCACACGGAGTCTTGCTTCCTATCACCCACACTATATATGTCTCTCCATACATATGCATTTATTGGTTGGTCTCTTTTGCACAATCGTTGTGACTCACTCCCTCTACTCGCCATAGATGCATGCTCCAGCCCACGCCGCTATCTCTTAAAGACAAAAACACATGCTCAATTGTCGGTCCTTCTTCCCTGCATTCTCACATGCATGCATATTGTCATACCGATCCGTCTCTCCCATGTCGTTGATCTTATGACTTATGTCTTCTTTCTTTTATCTCGATCATGCGCGCGCGCACACACACACATCCCACGTATACATGTATACCTCTCACACATGCACGTTCAAGGTCTCTATGTCTCCATACGTAGTTAATTACCCTCAATCCTAACGCCACATCGAATCGTTCTCCTCTTTTGTGCACATAACTTCCGCCTGGATGGGTAAAACACACACTCACACTTAACAATCTCCTTCTAGCTACCCCCCGCCTCTCACTCTTCACCTATATCCCCGAAACCAATAAGACCATCCCTTTGTTTAATTCCCGCCTACATGCACCATCGATATATAGTAGTCTTCCTCGGTGTCTCTCGAACAAACACGTTCTCTCGATGTCGACTCCTCTCACGCGCACACACCTTCTCTTCCCTCTCTACGGGCATTTTCTCTCTCGCACCCCATCGTTGGTGGCCTCTGCCATACACATCACCTCTCTATGATGAAGCCATGCACACTTAAATTACATCCGCCACA
>NC_057799.1:411478188-411507117 GCF_018294505.1 Triticum aestivum | reverse complement strand
CATCTCTCTCTCACACACACACACGCACACACGCACGCACACCCCCACACACACTAAGACTCCATCTCTCTCTCTCTCTCTCACACACACACACAAACTAAGACTCCATCTCTCTCTCCTCTCTCTCTCTCACACACACACACCCCACACACACACTAAGACTCCATCTCACACACACATGCTCTAGGCGGAGCATTTGTTCCTACCACCCTTCATCCAACCTTACCCGTATGATAAACAATCACCTTTATTTACTTGCATAACATGGACAAATTCCACTTTACTTTAGTAGTCAGCAAACTTATCATCTGTACCCTTATAAAAAAACGAGTTGGCGGTGATGGTGTGCCTGCCATCTTGTAATACAGACTGTATGATCTATATCTGAGGATAGAAAGCAAACTATGATAATTTTACAAAAGATACCCGCACCTCTCTCCACATCATTATCTCCCGCAACCTCATTGCTCAGCAATTAAAAAAGGAATAAGTCTCTGGAACAATCTAGCATGCATGGTGGCCGCTGCCGCCTGCCAGCGCCGTCCATCCCCATGCCTCCGCCCATTCCGACCACCAGTCACCACCACGCTCCACTCCTCCCCGCCTTATCTCTCATCTTTCATTTTTTCGATGACATTCTCGAGATACCAGTTTTCCGATAAAATTCTCGAGATATCATTAGTTTTTACACATGGGATTACTCTTGCATGGGTCAATCACAACAGGTGTTCTGTAAAAAAATGCATATTGATGTTTCGTGCAATGCACGAGAATCTTGCTTGTAATTATATAACACAAATCACGAGCAGGAAGTGACATTTTTTTGACACAACCACGTTAACATGGCAACGTAAATCACTAGCTAAAGTAAATACCATTATACTTATATCCCGATGCAAAAGGTTGAGTACATGTCCGAAGAGTAGAGTCGCACACACGCACTCTGTCTCTCAGAATCTCTCTCACACACACACACCAGTTACGTGCCGCCCACTTAAGCAGACACGTATGTTACAATTTGTGCACCCGCGGGTACACGTGATGCTGCGCATTTATTTAAGCCGGAAGGCGAACCCAAACAGTAGCTGCATTCATTCCCCTCCCGCCGCCTCTTCTCTGGTCACCGTCGCCCGGTAGCCATGGGCCGGCCGAGGGTAACAACATACGCCATACTCCCGCCGGAGCGGCGCTTTAATATGGAAATTTTAGTGGTCATGCATGCATCTTTTTGTGCTAGCACTCCTATATAAGGGTTGACCGGTCGCTTCCCGCGGACGTGCACGGGCGGTGGAAGAGGAAGGAGAAGGGAAGCGGGCTGTGGAGTAACGTTTTTTATCACAATTTCTTAGGAAACTGAGTGCAATAATTGAGTAGTTTTGCAAACTACCAGTACTACACCTGAAACGGTTCAAAACCTATACTCCCTTGCCAGCGCGCGCTTCCCGCGTGAAACGGTAAGCGTCGCCCTGGAGCGTCAGTGCCGCATTAATGCCCGGCCAGAGCGGAGGCAACCTCTCACTGGCGCCGGCTTTGAAGTGGCGCGACGGCCGAGAGAGCGCCACTTCCCGGTGCACGCGACTGCTCCGCGTGGAGACCGGCCATAGGCCCTGTTTGGACCGATGGGTTAGAGTTAGTTTGAGCTAGTTGGGGCTCAAATAGCCCTAAAGTATCCAAGCATGAGGGTTTAAATTGGAGCAAGTTGCACCGAACCCACCAAAAAAAACTATCCCACCCAAGAGGTGCTAACTGGAGATAGTTCTCATTGGGACCACTGAAAAATCAATTTTCTCTCTCCATGAAGTGCATTTATTGTCAATCTAACCCTGTCACCCAAACACCTCTTGGGCTACAGTTAGTTCAGGGTTAGTCATGAGTTAGTCTAACCTCTAGCTAAGTTAGAGTATCAAACAGGAGCAGTATAGGACATGCAAGTTGCTCAAAGCATACAGGCAAATTCGTACGTGAAAGGATTTTTTTCTTTTTGAAAACGGAACGTGAAAGGAATTTTTTTTAGAATGCTCTTGTCATGTCGCTAACATGTGATAGTTAACCGACCTCAATAGACGGCAGAAACGCCAGCCCGCCGCACTTTGATAGAGACGAGGAGGGAGAAGTGATACAGGCTGCTGGATTACTAGAGATAGGTGTCGCACGGAAGCCAATAAATATGGAGATAGCGTGGGTTAGCCATGTACTAGTATGATGTAACTACACTTGGCTGCCGTGTTTTGTACTCTTCCAGTCCACTGTGAAGATGATTGGTTAATTTTATATCGCTGAATAATATTAAATATTATGAGTGTAGACGCTCCACCACGAGGTTCCTTGCTCCTTCTCGGTCGTCCGGAATCTATGTTCTTCCACTCTATTTTTTTACGTGAGCTTTCTTCGTCCTTTTGCCAACACGTGAGACATCTAGCATCAAGGTGCACGTGTTATGCAAGGATCGTTCCATCTATATGAAGAACACGTGGGACTGGAACTACGAGACGGACATGTACCCAAGAGTGGACGTACGAACCTGAGTAATGTAGCGTAGTAAGTGAAGTAGAAAGGCACAAATGGTATGAACATGCGTGGCATATAGGGTGTGTTTGGTTGCGTTCTCGTCTCAGCATAGTTGTTCCCTCTTCATGCATGCTCAACTCAACACCCCTCTTCATGCATGCTCTCTTCATGCATGCTTCTAGTGTATTTGCGCTAAACTAGTGTGGACTCATGCACCCTCCATACACTCTACCAAACACCCAAAAGTAGGTCGAGAAGGGAACTCTTGGGCGGCATTTGTCTCTTACTACGTACTACCACTAAATGTTATACGTGCAATGCACGGTGATGTTATGGAGTACGTGCCTAAGTACTCTACTACTACTATATTAGTTGGAGGCACATATTAACTTTTATATTTGTTTACGTGTATGCCCCGAGACCTTCCAACTAGACGTGTCTTTCTCTCCAGGTCGCACTTTCTATCGTTCATACCACTAAGTACTACTACGTGTGGTCTCCGACCCAGAAGTGGAAGAAGTGGAGACGCTCTACCACGCTTTTTTTACGCTGGGCTCTACCATGCTGTTCATGTCCCACTCCTTTCACTGACGTGTGGGACATCCAGCACGTGCTGTGTTTGGCACCCTTCGTCGTAAGAGTTGAAACGCTAGCATTCATCAGAAATAAAAAATAATTATAAATCGGCAGTGATATTTCTTTTGCGAACCAATCAGCAGTGATACTATACCACGCGGTTTCCTTGCTCCTCGATATCGGAAAGAATACTTCCGTTCGCCAACATGTGGGACGTCGACCATCCTGGTCCACTTGCCATGCACGCAGAACTCCAAGGGAGAGTCACCTAGGTCGTCGCGCTGCAGTAACAATGACTAGTGAGCCGTCAAATCACAAGCCCACTTCCCACTTTGAAGTTTCTCGGACGAAGGAACCATCATGACTTCGTTGAATTCCGCTTCTTGAAGAAAACTACTGTACCAGCAGTACTACTAGCTACAGTAGTTACTCCAACAGAGGCCTCCTTTCGTTCATAGGATAGGAATATGAAAATCATAGGAAGTGAGATGACATGCATCTCAATTCCTATAGAGAAAGAGATGCCATTTGATGCTTAGGATAGGAATTTTTCCATTTAGTCTAGGCTAATGTACTGGTAATTTGCTCTAAAAACTACAGTAGTAACTAGTAGTATTGGTACATGCTCGTACTCAGACACAGACACACACACTAACTACTAGTACTACTACTTCTCACATGCTGGCCAGACGCCGTCGTTCTCCTTCCCGGCTTTGTCAGCGACACCCCACCGTGCTTGGATCTCCGCCGACCTCTCCGCAGCAGTGCGTGCGTCCTTTTCTTTCTTGCGGTGGCGGGCCTCTCTTTTCTTGAGTGCTTTCTGACTTTTCCGCTCCCTCTGTGCGGCTTTGGCCGCCTCTTGCTCTACCGCCCATTCGGCCTTGGCATCTTCAAATTCCTCCCACATAGTTGTGAGGTCGCGAGCGGCAATGAACTCCGCACGGCGGGATGCCATCGCTTCCCTACCATTTTGTGTGCGGTCGTGGGCGGCGAGGAACTCGGCGCGGCGGGATGCCATCGCTGCCTTACCGGTTATTGTGCGGCGTGGTGGCATGAACGACGCTTGGTGAGAGCTCTGGGGTGGAGTGGCCGGACAACCGTATAGTGCATTGGTTTGTCAAGAGCTCAAGGACAGAAGACGAAGCAAATTTGGATTCCCCTTCAATCCTGGTCATTTATTACCGAGTAAAATGCATTGGCGGTCATCGAACTTGTCTTGATAGATCACTTTGATCATTGTATACGAGATATGGTGATTATACGGTCACTGGCTCAGTGTATAGCTCCGTATTTGTCTGGTTGACTAGTCAAACAGTCCGCATGCGCCTCATCAGCTCGTGTTCTTTATCTATCTACGTGGGCCTACCTGTCAATGGAGAAAGAAATACTGTAAAAACCAAAATTATGCGTATGTGGGGAATCAAACCACGGACTCGTCGCTGCAGCGCACCCTCGTCAGCCAGATGAAAATGAAATACTTCGCGTCAGACACTCACGCTCACGCTGCCAAAGCATGCTAATGCATGCACGTCGCCCTCTAAATCAAAGTCCTGCTCATGGCGCAACGCAAACGGCGAGCCCATCACCTGCGCGCCCCGGCGGTGCCTGACATTACTGTTTAGACGTTTGATGGAGGCCTACGCGAACGCCGAGCATGTATTCACCTGGCTCAACACCAACGGTCATACTCGGACCGCCTTGCTCATGTATATCGTCCATCACAACGACAATCTATAAAACAGCCTAAGCTAGAGAGGGTACTATGGTAGTATGGTACGGAGTATGTACTATCGTGAGCGACCGATCTTAGTGCCACTGCACACCGAAACCCCTTCCATCGCTAGCGCGCGCTTCCCGCCTGAAACGGTCACTGTCTCTCCAGAATGTCAATGCCGCATTCACCAGACTTAACTGCAGGTGCAATTGGTGTGTCACTGACATGCGGGCCAGATGCCCGTTGGGCCCACATGTCAGTAACCCAAACGCATCTGCAGTTAAGTCACTAAAGCAGCATCCGCATTCACGCCCGACGAACCTACTCCGGCGCCAGTTGTCCATCCGTCTGCCGCGGCTCATTGCCATTCGCCCGCTATATTAACTTGAGCCCCAGCTCCCAGCCATAGCCAAAGACCCACACTTATTCTCCTCCGGTCCCTTCCTTCTCTCGGCACCACTTCAACCATGGCCTCCTAGCGCTCCGAAGCTCTCTTGGACGTACTGTCGCAGGAGCAGACGAGGGACATCGGCGGCTCCGCTCCAGGCGCGCTCCAAAGCTCTCTTCGACGTACTATCGCAGGAGCAAACGAAGGATATCACCGGCACCCCCCGGCCGCCCTCCGCCGCCACGACAACGAAGCTGGCGCGCGTGCGCGGGCGTAGCTGGCAGCGAGGAAGAGTAGTACACGGTAGGTCACCGCCGCTCTAGAGGAGGAGGTTATCGAGGCGGATGAGGAGGAGGCAAAGGCAATGGCCGGCTTTCTCGGGTTCATGGCCGGACATGGTGGTCGGGCGCCGGCGATCGTTTAGATTAGGTTTACAGTAGGTTTTAGTACGGTTTGTGCGAAATATGTAATGAATTTCGTCCAGTTTGTAGGAAAAGTTCTCGAAATGTAATGAATTTCATCCGGTTAATTTGAAATTTGCTTTGTTTGCATGAATTTCATCCGGTTAGTTCATATAGTTGTCGAAAGGTATGCAGGCAGCATTGGATGGCATCCATCAGTGTCCTTGGACAGATGCCGGTGTAAATTTGTGGGCCAGCGCTGGAGATACGCTAACTATCATGCTATAATCGCTAACAATCCTCCATTATTTGGCAGGGAACAGTTATCCCTCGATCAAAATCAGATCCGCGGTGTTTCGCACTCCTCCCGCGTAAGAGTGTAAACTCTTGCTTACATAAAAATGGAGCAAGTGGACGGCACCGTAGCATGTCATATCACTCGAACTAGCCCGCCTAACGAGCGGGAAAGCACCGCCCTCGTCATTTTGTTCTGGATTTCTATCGATCGATCGCGTGAAAATGTTATGCTTCGCAAGTTCTAAAGGAAAAGGCGGCACACTTACGACTCGTACGCGTCGCAACCCCGACAGTCCGGCTCGCACGCCGCTCACCAGAGGGGACACACGTTGTCTTGCAATTTCACTGACATGTGGGACCGTAATTGAATAAACCGTCGATAGCCGAAATCTAATCGCTCGGCGGGCGTCGGCTGAGAAGAGAGAAACGGGGGAGGGAGAAGAGATCGCCCGCCCGCCGTGCACGGACTCCAAGAAATATATGGTGATAATGTGAGGTGGGCCATGCTGGAGTCCGGACCGCTTTCGGAGCCAGCTCTCACCGCCCTGGCCCCTCAAGACGCCAGTTGCCCGCCGCATGCATGCATAGCAAGTAGTACTCCTTATGTGGAGGAGAGAGTGGCATTGACAAAGTCAAGGAGTGGGCTCTGCAAGAGCCCGTCTCTACACGTGCTCCTAGGTATAAAAAAATAATTCTAAAAAGGCATAAAAAACAATTGTGTCTTAAAAAAGAAAGGTAAAAAACATTTGAGAGGAAATAGATAGAGAGAAAGTGAGAAAAAGCTGTAACCTGGGCATTACATGAGGAAGGAGGGAGTGGTGCACATGCCAAGTTCACTGGGCTGCCATGTTTCACACTTCTCCGTCGTAACAGTGGAGACAATAGCTTTCATCAAAAATAAACAATGAATACTCGTTGCTCGTCCTCTATATCGGAAAGAATACTTTCATTCGCCGACATGTGGGACGTCGACCATCCTGGTCCACCTGCCATGCATAAAATTATCCTGGTCTACCCCGGTCGTATCGCAGGCCCAACCTTTCCCATTGTAAGTTGTTCGGATGAAGGAACCATCATGACTTCGTTGAATTCCGCTTCTTCAAGAAAACTTACTGTACCCGCAATACTGCTACCACACGCGAAGACTGGACGACACTGTACCACGTCATATCACTGAAACCCACTAGGCCAAACTAGCCCGCCTAGGTCATCTATTTTGGAACGGAGGGAGTACGTCTCTGCACTGCTATGATTTTGTGTTGCACGTTCTGTGTACTTTTGCTATGATTTTCCTACCCTATGAACCAAATGAGGCCTGAATGTATGTCGACTATTGTCTGATCGATCGCTAAGCCTACAATTTTAGGAGCTAGGGCTATTGGTCGATCGACGAGGGATAAGTATAAGCGTACCATGAGCTCATCAACCCCAACGTTTCTCTTCGGTGAGTGTTTTGCAAGTACTATAGCTCGCACAGTAGCTAGCCTACTAACACCAAGAATCATCAAACAAGCCCTGCTGATATGATAAACAGTTCAAACTTACATCTAAGCATGCCATATATTACATCAAAAGCTGGTGAGGATACATCTGTTTCCATAACTCGGAGAGGGTTCGCATGATTCATCGCATGATTCACTATCAAACAAAAGTAGAAAGATCCGCCCACACAAGACAGTGCACTAGCCCTAAGATGGTTTGATAACACGCATCGTTCTGGTAATTAAACACAGGGCAATGCAAACTACCCTGAAAGATTAGCGCGACCAACTATGTCTTGTCATCGATCTCTCGGGCAATGACCACAGCACGGACAGCGGCATGGGAATCGATTTCTGGGACGATGTCCACAGGACTGACCGCGACATCGGAATCGATCTCTGGGACGATGTCCACAGGATGGACAGCGGCATTGGAATCGATCTCCGGGGCGATGCCAACATGACGGTCCACGACATCGGAATCATCAAGGACGTCCACCGGCACCTGCACAACCCGAACATATTAGCAAGCACATTGCAAATAATCAAAAACCACAACTATGGTAATAATCCATTATTTTTTACCTTGTGCAGCTCACCAGGCGATCTCATCCCTCCGGGGGCCATCTCCTCGTCCTCGATGGGGGCCATCACCTTGCCAGGGGAATACTGCTTCTCAACGGCGACTATCTCCTCAAACTCGGTCTTGAGCCTCACATAGGTGGCAATCAGAGTTCCTGGGGTAGGCACGGTGGGGCCCTTGCTGTTCTTCGAACTTTCTTTGAGGAGTTCGTCCGCCAACGTCCTCAACTCTTTGGCCAGTGCTTGTTTCTTGGAGTTCTTCGTCTCCATGGGTTGGCCCGCCAACATGGTCAACTCGTTGGTCGGTGCTCGCTTCCTGGAGATCGCTGTCTCTAGTGGGTTGTCCGCCGGCAACTCTTTGCCTAGTGCTCCAGGATCCATCAATGAACTGACAAACAAAAAGCAATCGAAAGGAAACCACAATCGCAATGAAAACGGGAAAAGAATGGGATGTGAGAATCGGTCGGTGCTTCGCAAAAGGAAGATTCTTGGAATGAAAATATAGAAGCATAACTGATTCGCCCACCTTTCCTTTGTTGGTACAGAAGAAAAATGGCAGAAGTGAGTAGCCTAGAGTGAGGTTTTCTTCAAGAAAGGGAAGAAAGGGCTTGAACGAGCGTTCCAGTGAAATGATGGTTGCTTAGCCCAGTCCAACTTGGAGGCCACCTTACCACTGCTGGTAAAGGTGTGGGTTTTGTGAGATGACGGGTCATGACGGCCACACCGGGGTGACAGGTGAGTCTCGACTGTAGCACCTCGCTGTGATTTGGTGGATGGCACGCGGGCCCGGATGCTTTGAAATGTCCCGCATGTAGATAGAGCAGCTAGTCATATAGGAGTGCTCAATATTGTGCACCGCGACCAAGGCGGAGAGGAAAACGAGAGAACTACGTAATTAATGCATGAGTTTAATTAGGGTGTTTTGTAAAGTACGAGATACATTCCTCCAATCGCAAAATGCGTTGGTTCATGGGATTTGAGATTTGAGCCCTATAAACCGGAAGGGAGGGAGTACTGCACACGGTGTAGTCTAGAAAGGCAAATACTCCTTTCCAGTTTACAGGGCTATACTACTCCCTCCGTCTAGGTGTGTAAGTCATCTTACAAAAACCAAATAGTCCCAAAACACTTAGGCGCAGTGCATTAACTTCTACCTTGTTTCTTGACATATCAACCAATAAGAGATGAGAGGTGTGCATGCTTTTAATGACTTGCAATGGCTAGTTCATTGCATGCAATGCTATTAATTAGCAAATAAACATTGGTGACCCCAGGAGGAAACGGTGCTAAGCGCGTGGACCTATGCAGAATGAGTATCAACCAATGGATAATGGAGTTTAATTGTTAAACAATAGCAATTTTGTCTCATGCAAGAGCCTGGCTAGTACTCCAAGGAACCGCACCACGCGAGCGTTCGCAACTGCCACGTTCGGGTTGCGCTTGGCTCTTCGCCTCTTCGAGAAGACGAACAATGATGTTACTCCTACTTCTACAATATCGAATCCACTGCTGCATGTCCGTCCACCTCGTGCGGGAGGGATAGCGTGTAGCGAAAGCTTCTACTTACTACTCCTGCCTTTGCGTCTATGACAGGTGGGCCCAACAGGTGGTTGGCCCTCCTGTCATGCAGCCAAAGGCAGGTGCAGTTAAGCCACCGGAGCTCAGTCCGCGAGGGAGAGGGCGTTGTAGTAATCAAATTTCTCGGTCTTGTACGAGTTGACGCGACACATCAAAGCACTGCACTCGATATAAGTCTTTTTACACATTTAAAATGGGCTACTTCGTATGTAGGAGTAGACATATTCTGCTTCGTATGTAGTCACTTGTTGCAATCTCTAAAAAGACTTATATTTGGAAACGGAGGGAGTACAACGCATGCATGCATGCCGTGACTTTCCTTTTGATACTTGCATGTGTTGATTTGATGCACCTTGCCAAATTTTGACTATAAATTTAGCTAACCAAATTTTCATGCATGTCACAAAAAATTACGGGGCTGTTTGGATTGTGACTATGTTTGTCTTATGTTGCCACATTATTTTCCCCACACTTGCCACACTTGCCTAACCTGAGTTTCTCAAATTGTTAGACACACTTTGGCTTGCCTAAGGGAATCTTGCCACAATTTTTGTGTCTATGACATGTGGGGTTCACTGCCAATAAAAAAATTCTTGTCTTAGGTGTGGCTTATAAAAAAGCCTTATATTTAGGAATGGAGGGAGTAGAAAATATAAATAATAATGCATGTTGGGGCAACGCACGTTTCCGCTAATTTTAGCCGTGGGCTTGTTCATAATTTTTATGAGGGGTTGGTTGTTCATTTAATGGGGGGACTTGTAGTACCAGACTTGAACGATACAAAGTGCGACCTGGCACACCGTAACACCGCTTGGAACAAGCGGGTAGCTATCTCAAAAAACAATCAATAACTAAAAAAACCGTGACCTGGCATGTAGTAGTACACAATTTTAAACGATTGTTTTGACGGAGTGAAAAAGGAAAACTACCCCACTACGTATATATAGGCCAGAGCCTCCGCGCTTGCTTGCTAGGGTTGCTCTATTCACACACTCTCATCCTCTCCAGATCTAAACAAGATAGGGGTAGTAACACTGTCTTTCTCCCTTCAAAAAACACTGGCTTTCTATCCTCACCGCTGGTTACAGATCCGGACGTATCCCCCTCCGCCGGTGAAGGGGAGGAGGGGCAGCGTTTAGGCCATCGTCGACAGCGAGGGAGGAGACCTACTGCCGGATGCACCGTTATCTCTGGCCGAGCGCCGGCGCGGGAGGTCCTCTGATCCCTTCGTCGTTGCCTGTGGGCGGATCCGGCCTCCCGCCGCCCACCTATCCACATCCCGATGACCTTCAGGTATATCTTCGTTCGAAACTGCCTTAGCTCTACTTCCCCAGCTCACTACGTCACTGCATGTGCATCATTTTCTACCTCTCAGCCCCTCTTGATCGGATGGTCCAACGTCACATATTTTTTTTCTATTGTTAGAGGTAAAGCTACTTCATGGAGTCGAATCTTGTACTCCCTCCGTCCGAAAATACTTGTTATTAAAATGGATGTTTCTAGATGTATTTTAGTTCTAGAGACATCCATTTTGATGACAAGTAATTCTGGACGGAGGGAGTACTTGGTTCAAACAAGAAATAAAGTGGGGGTGGGGGAATTTAGTATGTACTCCCTGTGTTCAGAATTACTTGTCTCGGAAATGGATGTATCTAGAACTAAAATACATCTAGATACATCCATTTCTACGACAAGTAATTCTGAACGGAGGGAGTACATCGGACTTGGTACAAACAGGAAGGAAAGGGAGTGAAAGTAGTTCAGACTGGTCATCCAACCGGTCTCTTGGTCGAAAAGGGAAATATAGGGGTAACGCTGTACACAGTGGTATGACCAGGACTAGATTTGCTATCCACACATAGGAGTAGGTGGCTAGAGTGAACAAAAATGGGACCAACCCAGATATGTTTCTTGGATGTTTGTTTCTCGGGGCAACAAACTATGAATCACCACTTTATGCCCCTGTTTACGTACATGGTGCTGGACTGCTGGTGCACCCACTGTCCCATGCCCTTATACCAAATATTTAGGCTCCGTTCGGAATAAAGGGGCAGAAAACATAGGTCTTGATGAAAATAGAGGAATAGGAAAGGAATATAGGTATAAAACTATGGAACAGCGAACCGGAGGAAACTCTCAAGAGAATGTGTTCGGATGGACTACGAAATGTACATATTTGTTTTTTTAGAGTAGCATGCTTGGCAGTATGAGATGCTATTTGTTTATTCAGCTGCACAGTGACTACTCTTGTCCTCACCTCACGTACCACACATAGGTTGATTTTTTTATTCTAGCAACACAACATAACAACCTGTCTAACGCATGGCAGCGAGCGCCTGCCTCGGGCTTCCGCCCAAAAAATGAGCAGCGCGTGGATGTTTCTAATCCTATGGAATCAGTACTACCAGACCAGCTTTCCTATGAAACACTATTCACCTTTCCCGTGTTCCGAACAGTTGGAAGGGAAAGAATACCGTAGGAATTGTGTTCCTACGAAAATCCTGCACCAAACCTGTGAACCAAACGCAGCCTTAGTTGTTCTTAATCTAATGTCCCTGGTAAAAATGAAGCCATGCCACTGTTGTAAGCCATGACAAGTTTAGCCAAATGTTTTTTCCTGTAATTGTTTGAGACTCTGACTGTTTCCTCTGTGCCTTTTTGTGCAAACAGGGATATCCAATTCACCTGGTTGCTATTGTGACCTTTTGGTGCACTGCACAAAACTCTTCTTAAAAGAAGTGACTTTTGTTTGTTTAACTGGAATGTCAGAATGGAACAGTTGGTTCATTTTGGTGGAACTGCACAAAGGGAGATCTGTGTTCCAATCCTCATCATCCATATTGGCGCCATAACCTTCCTTTAGGTAAGAATGATATTTAATGCATGTGTTCATCTCTATTTTCCGATTGCCATGAGAAAATAATGCTGTTTTTTACTAGTACACTTGTACTCCCTCACTGACAAAACCAATTCTGAATTAGAAGGCCAATCATGTACTTGGTTTCACCAACTGGTGAGGAGAAAGAGAAACAGAGCATGAAGAGGAAGAGGAAGAAGAAGAAGAATAAACAGTGCCAAGGCGATCTTGCTGAAGCCAGAGGCCTCAGTCGAGGCCATTCAAGGGCTCCGGCAACGACTACCTTACATGTGAGATGATCCTCCAGGGAGCCCTTCCACTTCTGCTGTCTCACTTAAGTAATTAGGATTACTTAAGTACCACTAATTTATTACTGCCTAATTTTCCTGTTGGAGTTAAACAAATCTTTAGTAGGACCCTATGCTGAATCATGTACGTGTGTATGTTTGTCTATGGAGGTGAATCATGTGGTGGAGCAGGGAGGGAATATTATTAGTGTCATGACATAATAGTGCTATTGTTTTGCATGTCAATTTATTGCCATTGGTTCAATGAGGCAATGTTTTGCGTATTGTCCATCATGAATTTGATGCTACTGTTTGAGTAATATGCTAATGTCTTCCTATCCTTTCTCACTAAGCTAATGAAGATTTCACCTTGTTCCTACTTGTGCAAACAGGGATCATGTTGTGCCAATCATACATTTTAGTGGAACTACACAAGACAATACAATGAACTGTATCCCAGCCAGTGCTTTAACTCTGCTGGAAGTTCTTGATAATCTTTTGATATAATCTCAGCACTAGTAAACAAGAGTGATTTCAACCATACATTTGAAGTGCACAAAAATATATACTATTGTGTGATTCCAGTGAGTGCTTTATCATCTCTTATGGGACTACATGAATAAGCTTTTTTTCTCAGGTTGGTACGGGCCTAAGGCCTTCATCCATATTAGTTTGCTGTCATCTCTATTTGTATCGTGCTACTGTCATGAGAAACTCCTTTATCTTTGCACTATAAAGTTTTGCAACCTATGATAAATGGCAATGCTTTGAGTGTTGAGTTGAGCTAATTGGCACTGATTAAATAAACTAATACATCTCTTTAAGAAAGACTACTATGTTGCTAACTTTACCCATTAAGATAATGAGGGTGCTTCTATTTGTTAGTGTATGTTTCATCAACTAGTCCCACTATTACAGTAATCTCACTCTCTCAATATATGTGCCAACAGGGATGCTCGATTTTGGTGGAACTGCACAAAAACTTTGGGTGCTTCATTGCCTCGACAGCTTCCGTCCTTTCCTGTCAGTCGCTAATCTCCGCTTGCTTTCTTCCTTTGCTGTCAGTCGCTTGGCTTATCTCGGCTTCCAGTCAAAGGAAATAGTAATTGATATGCTACCTCACACAGGTTGGTACTGGTCTTTATCCTGATTATTGTGCCTGTCATATGTATTGGTAATTTGGTATTGTGCTACAGTTTGCCGATTTCATAAAGGAGTAATTTGGAGCCTGAACTCGCAGGAAAATCATTACATCGGGTGATTTCAGTAGAACTGCACAAAATGATCAGATGGACAGGTACTTATGCTACTGCTATGTACTCCAAAGTTCACGCAGACAAGCATCAATGTTGACAAGAAGTGCCTATATTCATTCAATTATCAACCGGCGTCAACCAATTGTTAAACTCCAAGTATTAGGAGAGTGAACGCCAAAAATATTTCTTGGTGCATAGCCGAGAAAAACGCAGTCCAGTCTTTGGTCCCAACTTGTGCCTTTTGGTTATCGACACATATGGTAGCGAACTATATGGCATGGAGTCTAAAGATTCCAGACAAGTTGGTTGACGCGTATATTCATCTGGCACTTAATTGGTCTGCACGCCAAGGATGCTCCATTTCAGTTGAACTGCACAAAAAATTTGGGTGGTTCATTTTCTCAACCGCCTCCTTTCTCGTCTGCAATGTAGAATTTTGGCGAGATACAGGACCAAGATGAGCCAGTAAAATAGTTGGATGAAAGTAGTGGCCAAGTTGCTCAAACCTCCCTCGGCACGAGGCCACTATTTGAGGATAAACCTACAAGCAAAGTTTAGATTGTCTGTTCTGCCTCTTATGTACTCGAAAGTTTACTCGTACAAGAACTAATTTTAGCAAGAAGTACCTCCGATTGAACACCATTTACCAGTCTGTACCCTAGTTAATTAAAGTTCGTCCATGGATCATATTGGATGTGATCTCAATCATTTGGATGCATAAACATACTGAACATGTGTATATCTGAATCTTTTTGTGAATTATGTATGAATATTGTCGTGTGATCTATCAATCATTTGGATGCATATATATGTTGAGCTTGTGTATATATGAATCTTTTGAGTTGTTGATTGTGAATGTTGGCTATGAATATGAACGTGTCCTGTGAACCTGAGTTTGATATGAATGTTTACCTTTTCTGTTGTATTTGTGTGTGAACTTGTTAGTATGCCTACTGTGGGGTATAAAACGCAGGTCTCTTATAAAAGTAATGCTGTGTCCAATTTATGTTTTCCCTTCTAACCACATTATATATATTTCTATTATTACTATTATCGTATATTTTATAGAGACTTATATATACATTATAAAAACATCCCACGTGTTATTAACTTATAAAAGTAAATGTTTAACGGAAGTTGGCAAGGAAAATCGTGGTTGTTTTTGACTCACAGGCAAGGAAAATCCTGGTGATTGCGTACAAAAGCTTGCGAAGATTTTAAGGACCAATTTAATAATAACGCGCTCATTTTTATTTTGAGCAATAACTCGCTAATTTCTTAATTATATATATATATATATAATGTGCCTCTCCGGTTTATTCTGTGATATTAATTGCTCCTTCTAACATAACATTATATATATAACGAGCCCACCTAATACGTGTATTTCAAGGAAGTGCAAATGGGCTGGGTTTTCTTAGAAAATATAAATGGGCCTGATTGACGCGAAATTATTTGTTCACCCAGCCCAGCAAATGGACTGTACATTCTAGAAAACATGGGTTAAATATATGCCACATTTTTGCAGGCTGACATGTGGGCCAATAGGTCGAAGCCTACGCAGGGCATTGTCAACTTGGTCAACAAATGATTGTGTCATCCACAACCATTGGATTTATATCCAACGGCCGACATGCACCTTCAATCTCTCGTCTTCTTCCTCCGGCGTCGCCGGGACCGCCTGGTCTGGCCTCCGGCGGCTAGCGGCTCTGCTTAGCACGCATAGCTGCGAAGCGCTACCCCACCGCCGGCCAGGCTATCTCTCCACCCCTCGACACCTCCTGTTATTCTCCACAAACTACAGCCCCACGCCACAACAGAACCAGTTATAACCCTTCTCCTCCTCTCAATCTGCGACTCCACTACCACGTTTTCCCATCTCCGAGTCGTTCCCGTCTGCGGCCTCGCCGTCGTCCACCGCCTCGTTGCGTTCGGTGCGGCGTGTTCAACAAACGAGAGTCATCGGAAGAGGACTGTATGTTAAGAGCCTGACGGCTGGGACCCACGAGGTCCATGGTCGCACGCAAGGAAAGTTCCTCCTTATTAAGCTGAAAAAATGTTTCCTCCACCTGACAGCTGGAACCCACCGGCTGTATCTTCGCACGGAAGGAAGTGCCTCCTTGTTTGGCGAAAAAAATATTCATCCCGTTGTCAGCTGGGACCCGTCAGATTTGATGACTGACTTGTGGGCCTACTAAGCGGACATGTACGCATGGCTTTGTCAACTTAATCAACAAATGATTCTAGCAGCTGGACCGTTGGATGTTAATCCAACAGCCGTGCTCCTTCTTCAACCTCTGTTCTTGCTCCTGTCTCCCGTGGGCGGCATCGCGGCTGTGCTGCCGCGCACCCGAACCAGTGAAGTTTCCCACTCCTCTCCATCTGTGACTCCACTGCCCCGTCTTCCCCATCTCCGGGTCGTTCCAGTCTGGGTGCGCTCGGCACGGTGTGGTCAACGTGGTCAACAACCGAGAGTCATCGGAAGATGACTGTATGTGAGAGGCTGACAGTGGGGACGCACCACGCCCATGGACGCATGCATGCAACGGAACACGGCGAGGTCAACGTGGTCAAGGAACGACTTCCATCGGAAGTATACTGTACGTGGAGAGTCTCAGTTGGGTCCACGGCCGCAGCAAGTAAGTGCCTCCTTATGACGTGGAAAATAATGATTCCTCCAACTGACCGCAGGGACCCACTGGACGGGCCACCGTATTTTGTGAAAAAAACGTTTGCCCCCTGACTGCTGGTACCCACCTGACGGGCCACCGTATTTCACGAAAAAACGTTCCCCCCGCTGTCAGCTCGGACCCACCGGAAGTGCCTCCTTATTATGCACAAAAAAATGAATACTTCCCCGGCTAGCTGGGACCCACCTTGGTGGGAGGCTGACTTGTGGGCCTACTAAGTTGACGGGGACGAAGGGCTTTGTCAACTTAGTCAATATGAACGATTCTAGCTCCAGTGACCGTACGATGTCCATCCAACGGCCGTAGTGCTTCTTCAACCTCTGGTCTTCTTGCTCCAGCCGCCCAAAGCAGCGCCGGTCGTGCCGCATGCTCCTGCCTCCCATGGCCGGCTGTGCTGCTGCGGAGGCCTCACCGCCCCCTACTATTCCCACCACTGGCCAGGCCCTGCGGCGACGGCAGCCTCACACCGCAGCTGAACCAGTGAACCCTCGTACTCCTCTCCGCGCGGGCTTCCACTGCCGCGTCTTCCCCGGCTCCGCGTCGTCCCCTTCCGAGGCCTCGCCGTCGTCCACCGCCATGGTGCTCTCCGTGCGGCATGGTCAACGTGGTCAAGGAACGACTTCCATCGGAAGAGTACTGTACGTGGAGAGGCTGACAGCTGGGTCCACGGCCACAACCCAGTTTTTTTTTGTGATTTGCCAAGTAAGTCGCTTTGTCAGGCCTGCTCCCTCCTCCCTGCAGCCGGCTCTGCTGCCGCGCAGGCCTCACTGCCCCACCGTACTCCCATCGCTGGCCTAGCCATCCCTCTACTCACCCACACCTGCTGTTATTCTCCGGCGACGACAGACAAACCAGTAAACCCTTGTACAGTCGTACTCCCCTCCGCGTGGGAAACAACTACCGAGTCTTCCCTGCCTCCGTGTCGTTCCCTTCCTAGGCCTCACCGTCGTCCACCGCCCTGGTGCTCTCGGCGCGGCCTGGTCAACGTGGTCAACGACCGACATGCATCTGAAGTGGACTGTACGTGGAGAGGCCGACAACTGGGTCCACGGCCGCACGCAAGGAAATGCCTCCTTATTACACGCAAAATAATGATTCCTCCACCTGACATGAGGGACCCACCGAAAGGGCCTCTGTATTCGTGAAAAAACATTACCGCCGCTGACAGCTCGGACCCACCAGCTATATCTTCGCACGCAAGGAAGTGCCTCCTTATTACGCACAAAAAGAATGAATACCCCCTGCTAGCTGGGACCCACCATGGTTGGAGGCTGACTTGTGGGCCTACTAAGTTGACTGGGACGGGGGCCTTTGTCAACTTTAGTCAATATGAACGATTCTAGCTCCAGTGCCCGTACGATGTCCATCCAACGGCCGTAGTGCTTCTTCAACCTCTGGTCTTCTTGCTCCAGCCGCCCAAAGCAGCGCCGGTCGTGCCGCATGCTCCTGCCTCCCGTGGCCGACTGTGCTGCCGCGGAGGCCTCACCGCCCCCTACTATTCCCACCGCTGGCCAGGCCCTGTGGCGACGGCAGCCTCACACCGCAGCCGAACCAATGAACCCTCGTACTCCTCTCCGCGCGGGCTTCTACTGCCGCATCTTCCCCGGCTCCCCGTCGTCCCCTTCCTAGGCCTCGCCGTCGTCCACCGCCCTGGTGCTCTCGGCGCGGTGTGGTCAACATGGTCAAGGATCGACTTCCATCGGACGTGGACTGTACGTGGAGAGGCTGACAGCTGGGTCCACGGCCGCAGCAAGGAAGTGCCTCCTTATTACGCGGAAAATAATGATTCCTCCACCTGACAGCTGGGACCCACCGGACGGGCCACTGTATTTCGCAAAAAAAAAACCGTTTCCCCTTGACTGCTGGGACCCACCAGCTACATCTTCACACGGAAGGAAGTGCGTCCGGGCAAAAAAAACGATTCGCCCCCCTGACTGCTGGGACCCACCAGCTACATCTTCGCAGGCAAGGAAGTGCCTGACAGTCGGGACCCACCTGGTCGAAGCGTACGTAGCATTGTCATTCTGGTCGCGAATGTGTACGTACATACTGGTCGATGTAGAGGCATGCACGTGTCGTAGTAGAGGTGCGCACGTAGCATGTACACGTACGTACAGCGGCCAGTGTGCAAGAAAGAAAATACGGCCACGTACGTACATACGGGCAGGGTCTCGAATGCCTACTCGCGCATACGTACGACCAGGGCTCGTGTACATGGCTGGGTTGGAACGGAGAAACAACGTCATCGTCGTGTTCATGGGGAGCCAACCGGCTGGGTCAGAACGGAATGCGTCATCGTGTTCATCGGGAGGGCTTGGATGGAACAGCCGATGGAAACTAGGCCTGGCGTACCGCAGAACGGAGGAAACGGCCTTGTGTTCGACCGACCACATTTGAAACGGGATCCTGTTCATTGGGAGGGGTCTGGCGTATCTCAAAACGGAGGAAACAGACCTCCTACGGTCGAAACGGGGGTCCTGTTGATCGGGAGGGGTGTGGCGTACCGCAAAACGGGACTCCACGGGACACTGTTCATCTCCACCGTCTACCCCCTCCCGCCTCCACGGGCTACTGTTCATCCACCGTCGACCTCCTCCAGCCTCCACATGCGACTGTTCATCCACGGGCTCCTGTTCACCCAGCCTCCACCACGCGCTACTCCACCGGCTACTGTTCAACCAGCCCTCTCCACGGGCTCCTGTTCAACCACCCCTCCACGGGCTACTGTTCATCCAGCCCTCCATCGTCTACTGTTCATTCTGCGCTCCACGGGGTGGTCCTGTTCATCCTGCCCTCCACGGGGTCCTGTTCATCCAGCCCCAACCGGCTCGATCGATCGGGGTCCTGTTCATCCAAAGGCAACACCACGGGGTCCTGTTCATCCACCCCCACCGGGAACTGTTCATCCAAACCCCCTGCAACGCTCACTGTTCATCCAGAGGCAGCATCGATCGGCTTCAGTTAGCAGCAGTAGCGAAGGAATCGCTCGATCGGGTTCAGTTAACAACCATCGATCGATCGCTCAGGTTCAGTAAAGCGTAGCCTGCAGTGCAATCACTCGGGTTCAGTTAGAGCCCAACGCCTCACTCGGGTTCAGTTAGAGCCAACGCCTCGCACACACGCGCATACGTGTACGAGAGAAACGTGCATCGCTCGGCCCCCGACCTCCCACCGTAACCGGGAAGTCCCCGAAATTTTCCTCGCCCTCGCTTCTACCATGGTTTTTTCCGTCATGGATGGCCCAAAGAATGTCATGCAGCTGCGTCTCCAGCCCGCCCAGGACGAAAAGCCCATTTTTTGTCATGATTTTTTGTCATAGAAGTAGGAGCCCACCACATCTATGATGATACCGGGTTTTGTCACAATTATCGTCATAGAAGTGTCATATGTATGACAGAAAAAAAATTTGTTCGGCCCAAAATGTCACGGATGTGTCTTTTTTTGTAGTGATAGAGCCCGGAACATAGTTATATTAAGCTTCTGTAGAAGAAGCCCCCAGGTATAATGAGCACGCCTGGCGCGTCAAGATTGTGTAGTCAAGACACATTTTAACCTTGTAAGGCTGTGAAGAAAAAAGGGAAGAAAGAAAGGAAAAAAAGACAAATAGCTGACATATAAAAAATTGACGGAGGTAAGGAGACGAACACATAGTCCGGAACTAGGCGTAGAACCTTCGGAGTTTGGCTGGGTTCCATGGGTTTGGCTCGAGTCGATTGTCCGATGCATCCCGCAGACGGTACGCTCCACCGGTCAGAACTTGGTCGATAACGAAGGGACCTTCCCATTTGGGCTCGAGTTTGTTCTTTTTCTTCTCTGGTAGGCGTAGAACTAGTTCGCCAACATTATAAGTTTTGGCCCGTACTTCTCTGCTATGATACCGTCGAGCCTGTTGCTGAATGCGGAGCGGGCTTTTGCCACGTCACGCTCCTCCTCCAGGGCGTCCAAACTGTCCTGCCGATCAAGCTCAGCTTCTTTCTCTTCCTACATGCGCACTCGAGGTGAGTCATGAATGATGTCGCAGGGCAGTACCGCCTCTGCGCCGTACACCATGAAAAACGGTGTGTATCCGGTAGTGCGATTCGGCCTGGTCCGCAGCCCCCATAGTACGGAGTCGAGCTCCTCTACCCAGTGTGTATCTGATTCCTTTAAGGATCGCACTAATCTGGGTTTAATGCCGCTCATGATAAGACCATTTGCCCGTTCGACCTGACCGTTTGTTTGGGGGTGATAGACAGAGGCATAATCGAGCTTGATGCCCATGTTGCTGCACCAAGTTTTTACCTCGTCGGCTGTAAAGTTCGAACCGTTATCGGTGATGATGCTGTGGGGGACGCCGTAACGGTGTACAACCCCGGATATGAAGTCTATCACTGGTCCGGATTTGGCCGTTTTAACTGGTTTGGCTTCTATCCATTTGGTGAATTTATCCACCATGACCAATAGGTATTTTTTCTTATGGCTTCCCCCTTTAAGGGGTCCGACCATATCAAGCCCCCAGACCGCAAAGGGCCAAGTAATGGGGATTGTTTGGAGAGCGGTAGGTGGCATATGGCTTTGGTTTGCAAAAAGCTGGCAACCGACGCAACGTTGAACGAGGTCATGTGCGTCTGCTCGGGCCGTCGGCCAGTAAAAACCTGTGCAGAAGGCCTTGCTTACAAGGGCCCGGGCTGCGGCGTGGTGGCCGCCAAGTCCAGTATGAATTTCTGCCAAAAGTTACCGTCCTTCCTCTTCGGAGATGCACCTTTGAAGTACTCCGGTAGCGCTTTTCTTATAAAGCTCTCCCTCGTGGACCTTGTAGGCTTTAGACCGCCGCACAATGCAACGTGCCTCGTTTGGGTCCTCAGGGAGTTCTTGCCTAGTTAGGTAGGCCAAGAAGGGTTCTGTCCACGGGGCGATGACAGCCATAATCATGTGGGCCAAAGGTGTTATTTCGGTGGCAGAGCCTCCGATTAAGTCAGAGTGTTCGGTATCTGGTGTTGTGGCCGGGTCCGGACTGTTGTTGCCGGCCTCTCCTTCCCATACCACGGATGGCTTAAACAGCCTTTCCAAGAAGATATTAGGTGGGACAGGGTCGCGCTTAGCGCCGATGCGAGCGAGGATATCCGCCGCTTGATTGTTTTCTCGGACCACATGGTGGAATTCAAGCCCCGCGAACTGGGCTGACATTTTGAGGACGGCGTTGCGGTAAGCCGCCATTTTCGGATCCTTGGCGTCGAAGTCTCCATTTATTTGAGATATTGCGAGGTTCGAATCCCCACGCACCTCCAGGCGTTGAATGCCCATGGAGACTGCCATCCGGAGACCATGTAACAGGGCCTCATATTCTGTTGCGTTGTTGGAGTCTGTGTATAGTATTTGGAGTACGTATTGGACTGTATCTCCGGTGGGGGATGTCAGGACGACACCAGCCCCCAGACCAGCCAGCATTTTAGAGCCGTCAAAGTGCATGATCCAATTGGAGTACGCGCCGTACTCTTTAGGGAGTTCGGCTTCTGTCCATTCGGCGACGAAATCAGCCAGTACTTATGACTTAATGGCTCACCGTGGTTTGTATATTATGTCGAACGGGAGGAGCTCAATAGCCCATTTGGCAATCCGGCCAGTGGCATCGCGGTTGTTTATTATGTCGTTGAGTGGTACTTCAGAGGCCACCGTAATTGAACACTCTTGAAAGTAGTGTCGTAGTTTCCGGGATGCCATGAAGACCGCATATGCTATCTTTTGATAATGTGGGTACCGTGATTTGCATGGAGTGAGGACAGTGGATACATAGTATACCGGCTTTTGAAGTGGGAACTTATGTCCGTCCGTCTCTTGTTCGACGATGAGCACTGCGCTAACAACTTGGTGTGTCGCCGCTATATATAACAACATTGGTTCGCCGACATTTGGCACGGCCAAGATTGGGTTGGTGGCCAAAACGGCTTTTATTTCTTCCAATCCGGCTGTGGCCGCATCCGTCCACTCAAAGTGTTTGGTGCGTCGAAGAAGGCAATAAAGAGGTAGTGCCTTTTCTCCTAATCGGGAGATAAAGTGGCTTAAGGCAGCCACGCATCCAGTTAGTTTCTGGATTTGCTTGAGGTCTGTTGGGATAGCCAACTATGACAAAGCTCTGATTTTAGCCGGATTTGCTTCAATTCCTCTATTGGAGACGATGAAGTCTAAGAGCTTTCTGGCGGGCACGCCGAAGACGCATTTTTCCGGATTGAGCTTGATGTCGTATGTTCGGAGATTGTCGAACGTGAGCCTCAAGTCGTCTATTAAGGATTCGACGTGTCTGGTTTTAATGACCACATCGTCTATGTATGCCTCCACTGTTTTGCCGATCTGTGTTTCCAAGCATGTCTGAATCATGCGTTGGTAGGTTGCACCGGCGTTTTTGAGCCCGAAAGGCATGGTGTTAAAACAGAAGGGGCCGTATGGGGTGATAAATGCCGTTGCGGCTTGATCGGACTCCGCCATCTTAATTTGATGGTATCCGGAGTATGCGTCGAGGAAACACAATGAATCGTGTCCTGCAGTAGCATCGATAATTTGGTCGATGCGGGGGAGGGGGAAGGGATCCTTGGGGCAAGCCTTGTTAAGGTCCTTGAAATCGACACATAGGCGCCAGGATTTGTCCTTCTTTGGTACCATCACCAGGTTTGCTAGCCAGTCCGGATGTTTTATTTCTCTGATGAATCCGGCCTCAAGTAACTTGGCTAGCTCTTCTCCCATGGCTTGTCGCTTAGGCTTGGAGAAACGCCGGAGAGTCTGCTTGACCGGCTTGAACCCTTTTAGAATGTTCGGGCTGTGCTCGGCCAGCCTGCGTGGGATTCCTGGCATGTCTGAAGGATGCCAGGCGAATATGTCCCAATTTTCGCGCAAGAACTCCCGCAATGCGGCGTCGATTATGGGGTCCAGCTGTGCCCCGATGGATGCTGTTTTTGTGGGGTCCGTTGGGTGGACCTGGAATTTGACTATTTCGTCCACTGGTTTAAAAGAGGTGGACTTGGGTCTTTTGTCGTGTATCACGTCGTCCCTGTCCACTTTGGAGCGCAGCGCAGTTAGTTCTTTGGCTGCTAGGGCTTCGGATAACTCTTCGAGGGCTAGTGCGACGGTTTTATTTTCGGCGCGGAGTGCTATGTCCGGATCACTAGCTAGAGTGCTGATTCCGTTGGGCCCGGGTGATGAGCACATGGGTACATCATACATGATATTTCAGAAAAGTGCACAATTTAGTTGGAAAGAATTACTAAGCCGAATCAAGCAAACACATGGCCAGGTGAATGCTAACTTAAGTTCATACTATAATCTTGAATACATGGCTGCACTTTCATCTCCATTGTTGTTGGTTGAACTTAGATATAACATGGAAGCAATCCAACAACCTATGAGCTCTTGAAGCAACAGCTTTGGAGGAACAAGTTTGGAGAAAACAAGTTTCAAGTGAAGCTGATGCTGTCAGTTTTTACCTCTGATGTTTTGGTGTGGCACACCCATATGATGTAGAGACGGGGCCATAGGGGTACATCAACAGAAGCTACATCAAATTATCTTTCCAATGCAAAAAACCTCACATCATTTGGAGTTGTGAGTCAAAGGTTCTAGTCATTCTCGTGGAAGGTGTCCAGGCTGTCAAGACTTCGCGAATTTCCGAGGAGCTTAAACTCTCAAAGTTGACTGCTTATTCACCCAAGGAAGCCATGCAAACCTGCTTACTTTTGACACCATTTTCACACCTAGCTAAGGGGGGTTGTCCCTGCTATAAAACCCCATATCCCCCATCCTCTAAAGAAACCTTTTGTTAAACCATTCAGCTACAAGCTTATGCAGCAAGACTGCTAGAGAGATCCGAGAGATCTTGCTACCTTTGCTCTTGTGAGTTCATTCGGATTCGCGAGAAGGAGCCTCTGGTTCCCCCAAGTTCGTGCTCTACGGTTCCGGCCGTTTTGTGTGGATTAGTCCCAGTTTGTGGTTCTGCGATTGTTCGGACAGCGGGTTGGAGTTCTTGTAGCTTCGGTCAGCCATCCCCAACGTACGGGTTGCATCCAACCTTGGCAGGTATAAAGCTAGTTATCCCGGCTCCTTGCAGCTAGTTATCCCTCCCGATTCGATCCTACGACGTGAAGATCGGGCCACCCTCGGGAGTGAACTCGTTCATCGGGTTCCCACCTATCACCGGGCATTTTGAGCTTCATGTACCCGTAATGGGGTATAGCTTGGAAGATTGTGAATGCCTCCCGCCCTAAAAGGGCGTGGTATCCGCTACTGAACGGGGCCACTTGGAATGTGATTTCTTCGGACCTATAATTCTCTGGCGTGCCGAATACCACATCTAGTGTGATTTTTCTCGCACATCATGCCTCCCGACTAGGGATGATTCCTCTGAAGGTCGTGCTGCTTTGCTTAATGCGGCTCTTGTCTATTTCCATTTTGTTAAGGGTTTCCTCGTAGATGAGGTTTAATCTGCTGCCACCATCCATGAGCACTTTAGTAAGCCGGAAGCCATCCAAAATTGGACTAAGGACCAAGGCGGCTGGTGCTCGGGTTGTTCGGAGTTGAGGTTCGTCACTGGCATTGAAGGTTATAGCCGTGTCATTCCAAGGATTTATTGCTGCGACGTGGCAAACTTCGGCAAGGCTGCAGAGTGCTCGCTTGTGCCTATTGTTTGAGGCGAAGGTCTCGAAGACTGTCAATACTGTATTGTTATTTTCCACGGGATGGTGCTCTACGGTATTGTTGATGAGGAGATCCTCACCGCTCTTGGCCACCTGCCGGAGTATCCAACATGCTCTAAGGCTATGTGTTGGCATGGTATCCGGTGTGCTGTGAATTTTGCATGGCCCATTGAGCCATCCCTCCAATATAGTTCCACGCCCTGTAGTGGGCTTTGGTTTCTTTGTGATTGGATCGGGTGACTTACGAGAGTATACCCTTTTAGTTCGGACGGGGGATCTAGTGAGAGCCGGGGGATCCTAGAATTTTGCTTGGGTTTTCCAGGCACTTTCCATCGCACAGTACTTCCGTACTATGGCCGCCAAGTCAGCAAAGTGTGTTATGTCACGGCGACTTATGGCGTTGAGGATTCCCTTGTCCGTGCAATTTTTACAAAAGAATGAAATTGCGTCTTCCTCGCGACAGTCCTTGACCTTGTTCATTACAAGGAGGAATCTGGCCCAATAGTGATGTACTATCTCTTGGGGCTCTTGTCTAATGTGGGAAAGATCACTTATGTCTGGTTGGGTGGGTAGATTTAGGTCCAAACCCTGACCCGATCTGGAACCCAGGGGCGGAGGAGCTTCCGAGCTTGGAAGTTCGGGCTCCGGGATGTTGCCCAATAGTTCTGGCCCCATGCCTGATTCTAAGTTCGAAGCTTGGGCCATGTCCTCCCGTAGACGGGTATCCGGCTCGGAGAGCTCGGGAATCCGGACATAGTTCGTCCTCAAAATAGAGGAAGAATCGCTACATTGCTCCTCCAGCACCGCTATCTGATGGGTGACCGGCGGAGAGTTAATCTCCCTTTGCTCGGGTTTGAGCCCGATCCAATCATAGTTCGTAGCGACTCCCAGGGCGGCGATGCGATCCAAGAGCTCGTTCAAAGAAGAGAGCTCCATTGGGTCCATCTGCCCGGAGAATTCCGAGCCGACGTGGAGGCTATTTTTGATGACCTGAGAAGTCATCGTCGGCGCGACGGCCGAACGGGCGGTCATGACGAAGCCGCCTAGTCGGAGAGTTTTGCCTACAGCCAGGGCTCCCCCAGAGGTAATGCTGTCCTTGACGACAAGGCAAGCCATCCAGCCTTATCATGACGGCACAGTGGAACTCTCAATGAAAGCACCAATGTCGGTGTCAAAACCGGCGGATCTCTGGTAGGGGGTCCCGAACTGTGCGTCTCAGGTGGATGGTAACAGGAGGCGGGGGACACAATGTTTACCCAGGTTCGGGCCCTCTCGATGGAGGTAATACCCTACTTCCTGCTTGATTGATCTTGATGATATGAGTATTACAAGAGTTGATCTACCACGAGATCGTAGAGGCTAAACCCTAGAAGCTAGCCTATGATTATGATTATTCTTGTCCTACGGACTAAACCCTCCGGTTTATATAGACACCGGAGGGGGCTAGGGTTACACAGAGTCGGTTACAAGGGAGGAGATCTACATATCCGATGTGCCAAGCTTGCCTTCCACGCAAAGGAGAGTCCCATCCGGACATGGGACGAAGTCTTCAATCTTGTATCTTCATAGTCCAACAGTCCGGCAGAAGATCATAGTTCGGTTGTCCGAGGACCCCCTAATCCAGGACTCCCTCAGTCGTCCTACCCGATCACTTTCGATCGCAGGGACCATTCGACCAGTATCCGTCATGGCGGTTCAGCCGCACTGGTCCTCGATCCAATCATTGATGGATTCCACCTCAGGCAAGTCCTCATGGACGGTGGCAACAGCCTCAACCTGCTCTATCAGGGTATAGTCCGCAAGATGGGCATCGATTCATCAAGGATCAAGCCCACAAAAACTACCTTTAAAGGAGTAATTCCAGGTGTAGAGGCCCGCTGCACGGGTTCAATCACATTGGAAGTCGTCTTCGGATCTCCGGACAACCTCTGAAGCGAAGACTTGATCTTCGATATCGTCCCCTTCCGCAGTGGCTACCACGCACTGCTCGGACAAACTGCATTTGCTCGATTCAATGCAGTGCCACACTATGCTTATCTCAAACTCAAGATGCCTGGACCACGTGGTGTCATAACAGTCAATGGAAACATGGAACGCTCCCTCCGTACCGAGGAGCACCCCGCGGCCCTAGCAGCGGAAGTACAGAGCGGCCTTATCAAGCAGAACTTTAATTCAGGGGCCAAGCTCCCGGACAATGTCAAAAGAGTCCGGACTACACCGCAGCTTGACAGTCGAGCTCGCCAGGCGTTCGATTAGCAATTCGGCCTCCATCTCAGCCTCAACCAAATGGCGGCATATGTACCGCGCGTACATGACTACACACTCAAAATACCATGGGCATAGACAGAGGCATAACTTGATTGTGGTCCATCATACGACTCGACCTTCCCCGGGCACACATACTTTCCCTTTTATTTTTTTATCCTTTTTAGATTTCCTTTCGACAGACCCCTCACGACGGCCCGATCATCGATCCTTTCGAAGGATGGATACACCAAGGTTGCAAGTAGCATAGACATGTGGGGAAATCTCTAGGTGGTCTTCTTGACAATTACTCTACCTCTTTTCAGGACCCGCACGCAGCTCCCTCTTGATCTCGCATGTTAAATAGCCCTGTTGCTTATCGCACTATTTGTACAAATACGCTTTGACGTATTAATCAAATTATAATGGAAACAGTTTGCGGCCCAACTTATGTGGCACTGGCTTACTACTTCATTTTATTTCGCTATTCTTATCTATTGCACCCGTACACTTTGGTACGCTTTAATTCGCCAGGGGCTTCATTGCGCTCCATACCACGGCAACAAAGTCCGAACACTTTTACAATATAGTTCGGCACCCCGAATTGAGCATTATATGCATCAGCTCCGAATCATCTCTTTGGTCAATAGTTGGGTCGCCCGGCTCCTGTGCTTACTACCTTACGTTCCGTCCTATCAGCTAGGGTTGTAAAGGGAGAACTACTGCGATTGTGTTTCTGGTTTATCCGGATAAACACCTCAGTAGAGAAAGCCGAAAACTAACTGCCATGGTGTGGCGAGAGCTGGTCAGCTATTCGGAGGTTAAAATCTGTTGCGATTTTTCCCGCATTATGCGACGGATCGGCCTCTACCCGATCAGGTGTCTACAGCACCCTAGTCCGGATTAACAAATACTAGGGGCTGCGCCTACATTTCTATTGTCAAACTCCTATGGCTAAGTGAGGGTGATAAAGCCACATAGTCCGATTGCCTGGTTCATTGCGCTAAATGATAACCCACAAGTATAGGGGATCGCAACAGTTTTCGAGGGTAGAGTATTCAACCCAAATTTATTGATTTGACACAAGGGGAGCCAAAGAATATTCACAAGTATTAGCAGTTGAGTTGTCCATTCAACCACACCTGGAAAACTTAATATCTGGAGCAAAGTATTTAGTAACAAAGTAGTATGGAAGTAACGGTAATGGTGGCAAAAGTAACAGTAGCAATTTTGTAGTAATCGTAACAGTGGCAACGGAAAAGTAACTAGGCAAAGATCAATATGTGAAAAGCTCGTAGGCATTGGATCAATGATGGATAATTATGTCGAATGCGATTCCTCATGCAACAGTTATACATAGGGTGACACAGAACTAGCTCCAGTTCATCAATGTAATGTATAGTCATACGT